>NC_137624.1:42538808-42585214 GCF_963280865.1 Gymnoscopelus braueri | reverse complement strand
GATACAACATAATCAGCATAATCAACAGGAATACATTTACATACATCAATTAATTAATAATCGGAGAATAGAAATACTATATAGTATTTCAACGAAAGAACAGGAATTTTAAATAAAACAGTTACAGTCTGGTACAAAGGTGCTGGAAACCATTGCTCTATATTGACCCAATGAGGGCAGTAATCAGATTTTTAGGGACTTCTGAAGCTCATTCCAGGCAGATGGTGCACTAACAGAGAATGCTGCCTTGCCTAGTTCTGAATTCACAAATGGAACCTTGAGCGTCAGGAAGTCACTCGAACGGGTCTGGTGGGTACTAGGCTTCTGATCCAACATATCACAAATATATGGGGGGAGCATTCCTGAGATAGCTTTAAAAATAAACAGATACCAGTGCTTATCACGCCTCACAGAGAGTGAGGATAAGCCTGCGTTCTCATAAAGAGTACAGTGATGGGTACCATAACTGTCACCAGTTACCCACCTTAAGGCAGAATGGTACACTGTGTCGAGATGTTTTAGAGTTGAAGGGGCAGCAATCCTATAAATAATGTCCCCATAGTCTAACACGGAAAGGAAAGTGGCTTCAATAATAGTTTTTTTGCAGGATGCAGGAAAGCACGCTTTATTCCTATAGAGAAAACCAATTTTCTGTCTTAATTTTGTGACAAGGTTTTCGATGTGGTATTTAAAAGATAATTTTTCATCCAGCCAGATGCCAAGGTATTTATACTCTGAGACCCTCTCAATTTTAGAGCCATTTGAAGCGATTATAGTTAGATTGTCACAGTTGGTGGTTTTAGCCCTAGAGAATGCCATGAGCTTAGTCTTGCTTGCATTAAGTACAAGCCTAAGCTCAACCAGGGCATCCTGGAGAGCATTGAAAGCGAGCTGCAGCTTCATATTGGCAAGCTGGGCTGAGTCTGCAACACAATATATGACAGTGTCGTCGGCATAAAGATGTGCATGACAGTCATTTAGAGTGAGATAATATTATTGATATACAGCGTAAAAAGGACGGGGCCATTAATTTGACAGACGGGACAGACGGGACATTAATTTGTTTGGTGCAGCTGTGTTGCTTACTAGTGTGCCATGAAAACATGGCACACTAGTAAGCAACACAGCTGCACCAAACAAATTAATGTGTGAAACCTGATGATCTGAATAGTCATATTAGTCTAACTCAGTGGTTCTCAACCTGTGGGTCAGGACCCCCAGGGGGTCCCCACATGATTTTGGCGGAGGGTCCCCAAATGAAAGTGAACTGACAATTTAAGGACCTTGTTGATACCTCGAAAGAAAGAAAAGAAAAAAGACCATTACTGCATCAAAAGTAATCAACAAACTATAGTATGCTATAAAATGCAAGGCGTTTCACAATATTTATCCGTGGAATCGAGTCAAACTAAATGTTATGTCTCAACTCCTACAAGTGTTTGTCAGGGTGGGGGGTCCCCAGTTCAAGTATGATTATTTTGGGGGGTCGTGGCCTGAAAAGGTTGAATACCTTTTCATGCCCCGTTTCCATTTGTGTTTTCTGTATCACAGAAGTCAGAGGGCTCTTACAAACAGAGTCATGTTTGGAGACGGTGTGTTATCTTGTTCAGATTAAAAGCCAAGAAAACAGCTTGTTGGTTCTTTGTACTGCTTGTCTTTACCTTGTGTTGTGACAGATCTACTTTTTAACCACTTAAACCCTGCTTTGTTGTACCGTAGGTCAAATAGCGAAAATAGCTGATCTACAAGCTCACACCATAGTGGGCTATTTTCACCAAATAATCATCTATTTCTGTTGACTGTCGACCTATTATGCTGTGTGCCCAGAATAAGGACGCCAGGGTTCATGTGGTTAACTGACTGTAGTTGAATTGGAACACACACAGGAACACAGAAACACATGTGGAGGTCATATACTGTACACAGAGAAGAGAGAGAGTCAGATGATGTATTGAATTAAAACATATTATTTTAACTTCATCATGAGCCTCAGACCACCATGCACAGTGTCTAGTGTCTGCTGGGGAAGCTTTCATGGATGCCAGGAGAACGTTACTGGTCTGAATGCCTGTTACTGTAAGTCTGATGGACGAGGAATGATGGTCTGAGGCTCCTGGTTCCTTTCTCCACTGAAGGGAAATGATAACAATACAACATACAATGACATTCTACAATCTAGAAGATTCTGTGCTTTTAACTATGTGGCAGCAGTTTTAGGTCATAAGATGAACTAAGAAAACGTCTAGATAGAAGTTTACGTTCCCACACCTGGACACTACTTATTACATGTTTTTATTCATAAACAACTCCCTTATGCTATGGATGATTTCTTCCTAGCAAAATACAGACCCATGTTGGTACTGTTTAGCCTATCATTATTGTACAAATTATATTCTATAGTAACACCTTCTGGTGTTTGTCTGTCAGAGTCAATGTCTTCCAAATGATGAACAAGGCAGAAAGCAGCACCAGCTCAAGCTACTGAGTCAGGCCCGTCCTGAATCTTGTTGAAATGGGTCACACAGCGTTCTGAAGATCAACACATTTCACAGCTGGATAATAATACTTGAATTAAAGAGTTTATGAAATGCCTGATGGAGATGATGTGAAACCATGGATGCATTACTGTAAAATATATATTTTATTCATTATGAATGTATTAAAATATCCCCAAAACACGTAGCCCATGGTTTCAACCACACTTTAACGGTAACATAAATGATGAACAATTAACATGGCCTGGCCTAAAACAACTCAACACACGACCCCCCCTCCCTCCCCCCCAAACATTCAACAACAAAAACATTCTCCATAACAAATAACTATAACTTGGTGCAGTAATGAATTCAGCCACTAGAGGGCAGAATCACCCCGGAGATTATTACAGTCTGAAGAAAACAATATTTTGTTTCCCTGATAAATTGTCTCTTTCCATCAAAACCAGTAGAAAGTTCAACTTGTGACACCATTGATACCAGTGTTGCTGTAAACACTATTATATATGTATTATTAATTCATCTCATGATGTAATTTCTTCAAGTCAAGACGTTCACACGAGGATAAAACAGAAATCAGACTTGTTCTGTGTGCGGAAATCCCATCCACGTTCCCACACGGACTTATCAATGGAGTGCACAGAGCTATGCACTCCCATAATATGTCCGTGTGGAAACGCGGGTTTGTTTGTGTCTCATATGGTAGATCTACAAACAAACGTGTTTTGCGACGCGACGTATTGACTGTTGATTTGTAGATCTGTTCTCTGTTCTCTTCGGCTTTTTCGACTAAAGGGAGATAATAACACTATCTAATCACCAAGACAAAGTTACACAAACAGTTTGACCATTAAGTCCTGCTGTGTTCACACAGAGCGTCCACAGGTAAAGACTTTATCACCTATTTGTATTATTTACATTGATGCGTGTGTGTGTGTCAGTGTTGTCTAGTTTTTTTTTGAAGGTATACTATGATTATTCCCTGCCTCCCACACGCACGGCATGCGCGCGTCTATAATTAATTAATTAATTATAGACGCGCGTGTGTGTGGCCCACACGCAATATGCTTTGTACTGATTTTTCTTTTGTACTGATTTTTCTTACTGATGTCTGATCACCTGAGCTCAACCACTTCCAAGCTTAGATGCATTTTCAATGCAACGCAACGATTATTACCATGTAAGAGCGCAAGGATTTCTATAAATAGATGCATAGAGAGAGAGTCGATGGTCAGATCTATTTATCCATCAGACTCTCGTGCCGCAGATACTCTTACTGTGGAAACACACCAGACTTTTTTCGCACACACGCGCATATACGCACACACGCACTTTTAGATCCAGTCCTATTTTAAAGCCTGCGTATGCGGGACTCGCAGGGGTGGACTGGCCATTTGGCGTACCAAATTTTTTTTTATTTAATATTTTCGCTCCCGTTTTAGGATTATTACGGTCATTTCCGGGTCGCGTGGCCCAATTATTAGTTACGTTAATGTTTGGGCTTGGATGCTTTCCTGCAGGGGCCTCAGTGCGGCTGCAGAGTTCATGTGCAGGGCTGGGCTGAAACAGTGAAACGCCCCCCCCCCCCGTTGACAAAACGGCCCGGGGGGTGGTGGGCCGGTTCGGACCAAAATGCCAGGGCTGAATTTTGGTCCCAGTCCGGCCCTGGGGACTCGCGTATCCGCGCGCCTGGTGTAGCCGCTATCATTGATATCAATTGGATCTAAACAAACGCACTCTACGCGCCACGCATACGCGCGCTTTGAAAAGTCTGGTGTAGATCGGCCGTTAGTTATAATGTGATCAAGTGGTCAAACGGGAGACTATCTCCTCTACGTCCACTCCACATGGACTGACTGGCAGTGAAGTAGCCTGGTGAAGTTCCCCAGGTTAGGTACAGTGTTGCCATGTCCACTTATTATAAGCGACTTTGGGCTTGTTTTTCTGTAAAGTTGGTGTATTGGTGGTTGCGCGGTGCGAGTTTTTTTTTAGGGCTTGTTTCTTAAAGATTAGTTGCTTGTTTCCTATGTTGTTTTAAACCAGTGTTTCTCAAACAAGTCAAAGACCCCCAAATTAATATGTGTCTGTCTGCATGGACCTCCATCTGAAAATAATGTTATGCCAGGGACCCCATACAAGATTTGTGTGTGTTCATTGTTAAAATGTTTCAAAAATATTCCAATGTTTTAAATTTTTCTTTAAAAGAAAATAGCAGATCTACAAGCTCACAAAGCGTTGCATCGCGTAGATAGGCTAGGCGTAGATAGGCTAGGCGTAGATAGGCTATTTTCAAATAGCCAATGTATTATGTTTAAAGGGTGAAGGGCTCGCTTCTTTTGGGCTTGTTTTCATAGACCTGTTTGCTTGTTTCTCTCACAATATCTGGCAACACTGGTTAAGGCACCGACCAAGTCGTTGCTTCCTCTACAAGGCATTGTTAATGTGTGAATTCCGTCGCAGCCATTACTTATCACCTCAAGGACAATAGCTTCACACATGATAAGCCGTCAACTCAGAGTTAGCCCACACATTCTTGCTGCCCCCCAGCCTTGGGCAGTTAGCGTATCAGAGCGTATCAGCGTCTCAGAGACGCTGTTTTGAACAGTTTTTGAAGGTGTACAGTGGCGACGAAAAAAAATCTCAAGGTGTAGCATCTGACGGTAGAACCCACCACTTGTGTGTGTGTGTGTGTGTGTGTGTGTGTGTGTGTGTGTGTGTGTGTGTGTGTGCCTTAGATCAAGACTATCGTATTCTTTTTTTATTGAGTCTGACTTTTACTTTCGTATTTAAAGGACGACTTCACCCATTTTCAACCTATCTTCATATAATTGGTCCTCATTAATACTCATGGTAAAATGTAGCTCCATAAAGAACCTCTCACTCCGCTATAGAGCTCCGGAGCTGTATAGCGGAGTGAGAGGTTCTTTATGGAGCTAGGTAAAATGGTACAATTTTTTCTACACTGTCTGTGTCTCATAGAGGGCTGTGGACAGTCCAGAAACCCGTCTACCAGTGACATCATCGTTAGGCATGATTTTTTTTTCCCAACGAGATTTCACATTTTTCATTTAGATTTTTATTAACGCGAGAACAATGGCTTCTATTATTGCATTGCAACTTTCCAGGAATGGAAAGCCTGCAGTTTCTATTATCTTGGATTCCCCATCGATGATGTCACTGGTAGACAGGACTCTGAACTGTCCACAGCCCTCCTCTGAGACACAGACAGAGACAAAAATTTTTTTTAACCATTTTATCATGAGCTTTAGTGAGGACCAATTATATGAAGATAGGTTGAAAATGGGTGAAGTCGTCCTTTAAGAGAGTCTTAGCTCCCCCGTTTGTCCTGGAATGTCACCAGTAAAGCCCGTATTTCTCCAAACATGTACACATGCTAAATATAAGGTGCTTGCCCGCTTGCTCCAAATGTTAACTAGGTGTCCGGAGTGTTTGTGCAATGTATTAGTCCATATTTATCAATAAAGAAGTGTTTTAATCCCGTCTGTGGCCGATTCTGTTGGAATTCCCATGGGTGGTAGTGACGGGGCGCATCCGGTGATGCCCGGAATTACACTCAATGTAAACCGGAAGTAAACGAGGGGGGTAAATGGCGTTCGGCCATCGACGGAATTAAAACACTTCTTTATTGAATAATATGGACTAATACATTAAACAAATACTCCGGACACCTAGTTAACATTTGGGACAAGCGGGTAAGCACCTTATATTTAGCATTTGTCTCTGACTGACTTTCCCTGCCACTCCCCTTCTTCTGGCACTACAATTTTTTTCAGTTTTTTCTGTTTCCCTGTAATTAAGTTACAAAGTGTAGTCTGTTTGTCTTCTTGTTTCCCAAGAAGCACAATCCTGAGTCCAGAAGCTAAAAGAAAGAAGAGTTAAAAAAATATATCTTCACAATTTTCAACAAACTCATTTGATACATTTCATTCAGCAAATAAATGTATATACAGATGCAGGCATGTTAACTAAATGTAATTGTTATCATTTATAGATGCCAATTAATGTTGAGTTGGATCCAAAGGGAAACTCATTAATCTCCACCAGGAGATCTGTGTGTGTGTGTGTGTGTGTGTGTGTGTGTGTGTGTGTGTGTGTGTGTGTGTGTGTGTGTGTGTGTGTGTGTGTGTGTGTGTGTGTGTGTGTGTGTGTGTGTGTGTGTGTGTGTGTGAGCCTTAGATCAAGACTATCGTAGATGTGTTTCTTTTTTATCGAGCCTGACCTTTTCCTGGGGGGGGGGGGGGTCGCTAAGACTGGTATCAAATACATCATAAAACAACATAAAACAACAGCGTGTCTAGTCTAATCAATTCGTTCTCAAAGTGCGGTCAGGGGACCCCCAGGGCCAGGGGTCCTTGAGGGAGTTCCAGGGGGTCCCCAGCTAAATGATGGATAGTTAGGAGCCAAATGGAACCTTAGTGGTCTGTAACTCTGAGAGTGTACAAGAGTGTTCATTTGTACACTCTGAGTGAAATTAACACGGATTTTACAGTATAAATTGGGGTCCCAGAGATAGAAATGACATTAAATGAGGGTCCGTAGCCCTAATGAATGTCAAACTGGGGGGTCCTTGAAATTAAAATGGTTGAAAATCACTGTTAGAGCCGTAAAATCTTCTCTTATGAGGGTCCCTGCCTGGCATTTATTTTCAAACGGGGGGTCCGCGGGCTAATAAGTGTCAAGTTGGGGGTCCTTGACATGAAAAAGTTTGAGAACCTTCTTATCTCTAAAGCAGGGGTCTTCAACAGGGGGTCAGGGACCCCTAGGGGGTCCTCAGAGTTACTACAGGGGGTCCGCCAAATCTTTGTGTGATATGATTATTTAACTACTTGAACCCTAGCAACCCTTTTCTGAGGAGAACTTTAGCCAAAAATAGCAGATCTACAAGCTCACAACGCCTCGCAGCGCGAGGCGTTGTGAGCTTGTAGATCGGCTATTTTTGGCAAAGCGGCATAGGTGTAGAGGGAAAAAAGAGCAGACCCCATGAACCAAAAGTGTTGAATCTGAAACACAATTGTATACAATATAGAGTAGGGGGTCCCTGCTTCATCTCTCTCTCAGCTAGGGGGTCCTTGGCCTGAAAACGTTGAAGACCCCTGCTCTAAAGAGTCTATTATCAGTCAGCAGATGCTGAGGACGAGGAGGAGAGGAGGAGACTCCTGGTGGTGAAGGTGGAGGGAGCTGTGGAGACCAGAGAGACTGACCAGATGTTCACAGGGAGTCACATCAGCATCAGCACCAGAGGAGGAGGAGGAGGAGATAGTGTTACAGCGCCTCCCGGTGGCCTGGAGGATCACAGTGATGGGAAAGCAGCTGGACATCCCAGTGTAACAGAGGTCAGTACATGTGTGATCTACTTTACAGCAGCGGTAACCAACCCATCCACACGTCGCTCTGCAAAGCCGTCTCATTCCATCCCAATACACAACATCCCAATACACATAGGATTGTCTTTGAAGCCTTCTATGATCCCTGAAATGGAGCCTGTGCACCTGATTCGAATGCTATCAATGCATTGAATGGGCGAAATAGGCGACTTATTAGACCTTTGAATGGGCGAAATAGGCGACCTACTTACCTACCCGCGATTTATCAGACCATTCATTGGGTGTTATCAAGACATACTGACCTACCAACGGAGATGACTTAAATAGTTCAGTTTCGGTTTTGGTTTTGGTTTCGGACCATGACGGAGGCGCGCAGTCACAGGCGAACTGTCACCCCGTGAAGGACCACCGAGGGAGCTAAGGCGACCGAGTTGCCGTCCTGAACGGTGTGACGTTCGCCTGTGCCTACTCAGCGCCAAGGGCGTACCGTCATAGAGGCCAATGGGGCCATGGCCCGGTCTGGAAAACTCTGCTCCCCCCAGGGGGAAAAAAACTAAAAATCAACATAACAACATTAGCACCCCCACACCCTGTTCTCTTGTAGCCAACCACAGGAATTCGCCTTTGTTTTCAATTCGGGCTTATTTGCATTCGGCCGAATTGTTAATGAGGGCCATTAAAAACCGGTTTCCCCGTCAAACCGGTTCTCTTGCCAGGTAAACAGTATAAAGCGGGTCCAGAGATAGCTCTACATTTCATTATTGTTGTGACTTGTGACTAGTCTACTACTCTACAACATGAAGAAGCTCAAGCCACCAACCAAAAAACGATTTGTCCAGAGCAGCATGCTACTACACTTCGCCGCCAGCTCCAGCAAGACGCCAGCAAAGGAGGACAGCAGCAGTGCCAGGACACCAGCGCTCATCACCGTGCCAGCGGTGACGACTGCCCCACCAGCGGCTGCTGGTGGGGGGCCAGTGGGGCCACAACCAGCAGCGCCCACCACAACGCCAGACCCGCCACCACCAGCAATCATCGCCGCGGCCAACAGCACCATACCAGTGCGCCCCTGCTCCCCGGATTCCAGCGGCGCAGTTGCGCCTACAGACCTCTCTGCTATCGACGAGCCAGCAACTCAACCCAAACTAAGCCGCTTCCCAACTACAACGATCAACGGACGCTCCAGGTGCTTTTAAAAAAACTGGTATGAGAAATATTCATTCATCGAGTACAGCATTAGTCGAGATGCTGTGTTTTGCAAGACCTGTCGGCATTTTGCGCCTGAGCATTCAGAGAACGCATTTACGCATGGTGGCTTTTCAGCCTGGAAACGCACAGGCGTTGCTTTTACGACGTATGAGAAGAGCGACGGACATAAAGAAGGACTACAAAGATACCTGGGATACAAAGAACTAACCACAAGTGGCCGTGGCACAGTCCTAAATCAGTTGACAAACACTGATGGGATTTATGCTGAGAAACTCGAGAAGAACCGCGATCATCTCAAAGCTGTTTTGGACGTCATCCTTGTCTGTGCAAAGCAAGGCATAGCATTACGTGGACACAGAGAGACCGATGATGATGATAAGAACACAGGCAATTTTAAGGAGCTGTAAACTGGTCGCAAGCATAATCCAGGTATCCAAGCCCATTTAACATAAAGAAAGAGTTGGCTGATTCTGATCCAACATTTTACGCATTACTAGCCGATGAATGCAAGGACATTTCTAAGAAGGAATTGGTTGCTGTCTGCATACGTTATGTGTACAAGGGGAATATCAAGGAGAGAGCCCTAGGATTTGTTGACACAGGGGACATGACGGCCAAAGCAATAGCTGAGAAAATCGTTGAAGTTGTGCAACCTTTCAACCTAGACAGAAACTTGTGTGTGGGGCTGGGGTTTGACGGGGCCTCTGTGATGTCTGGACACAAGGGTGGAGTGCAGGCCATTCTCAAGCACACATTTCCACATGCCACATACACACATTGCCACTCACATAGACTTAATCTTGTCCTGGGGGCTGTAGCACATTACATTACATTACAGTCATTTAGCAGACGCTTTTATCCAAAGCGACTTACAATAAGTGTATTCAACATAGGTAGGGAACGAAAACTACTAATCACCAGAAGTCTTTAGTGCATTTTCTGCAAAAACAAGCAACCAAGAGTATACCTAGCGCTAAGGTAAAAGTGCAATATATCAGCTACCTATTTCCTTAAACAGATGAGACAAAATAGCTAAATCAAATGAGCATGAGCTAAAACAATTAAGTGTATCGACTAAACAAGATCCAATAAACAATCCAATAATCCAATAAACAATACAGCAATAGAAAACAAGCGTTCGTACAACTAGTTAACAACAAGTAGGTCAGGCAGAGAGGAAGGGTAGTGTTTCCTGAAGAGGTGAGTTTTCAGCCTGCGGCGAAATATGGGCAGTGACTCTGCTGTCCTAACATCAGTGGGAAGTTCATTCCACCACTGTGGGGCCAGAACAGAAAAAAGTCGTGACCGTGTGGATCGGCCAGAAGGACCCTTGAGTGACGAGGCAATCAGTCGCCCCGAGGTGGCAGACCGAAGTGGTCGGGCAGGGGTGTAGGCATCGACCATAGCCCGGAGGTAGGAAGGAGCTGTTCCTTTCACTGCCCTATAGGCTAGCACCAGGGTTTTGAACTGGATGCGAGCCGCTACGGGGAGCCAGTGTAGAGAGAGCCAGTGTAGAGAGCGTAGAGAGTGTAGCACGCACATCAGAAAATGCAGAAGCTTTTTTTGTTACTCTAAATTCACTGCATGCTTTTATGTCAGGCACCCAGCGACATGCGAATTTCATGCAACTGCAGAAAGAGAAGTACCCTGGCCGCAGAGCCGTTGAACTTCAACGTGGTTGTGACACAAGGTGGAGTTCAAGGTCTGCTTCTGTCAGTAAAGTGCTTAAGCTGTATGACGTTGTACTCGACGTTTTGAGTGAATATAGCGAGATGGCAGAGGGACACACACGCACAGACGCTAACACATTGTTGTCTCAGATGCAAACAAAGAAGTTTGTTTTCCTTCTCAACCTCTTTGCAAACCTGTTTACTGTTTCGGATACTGCAACCATTGGCCTGCAATCTGTCGATATAACTGTGAAAGAAAGTATAGGTTTTATAGAGGATCTTAAAACTCATCTGTCTGATATAAGGTCCAAGGACGAATCCCGCCTCGGATACCTGGCCATCCTGGCCGCAACAAATGCTATAATGACGGATAATACTCTTGATAAGTGGGATCAAAATCCAATTGTGTCAGCCCGAAAACGTTTTGTTCCCACTCGATTTGAGCACAGTGTTATTACTACTTCGCTGGGAAAGCGAACAAGAGTCAGGTGTGACAATGATTTACGCATCATTTTAAACCAGATTGTAGACTGTCAACTTGGTGAGTTGAATGCCAGCAGGTTCCAAAAAGACTCTTATGGTTTCATGACATCTGCTAGTGTGTTCCTAACAACTCCCCGTGCTGATGCAACTGATATGGTAAAAACTCTCAATGTCTCTGGCAGTGTTTTTGGTCTAACAGTTAAAGAACAGCAGCTTCATTCATTTTGGACCCACCTTGCAAGAAAAGAAAGCGAGGGTGAAAAATTTGACACACTAATTAAGGTTTTGGATGCGTGCCCAGCTAGCACCTTCTCCAGTGTCCGCTGTTTCTTAAACGCATTGATAACACTGCCAATGACCACATGCACCGTTGAACGCCTATTTTCCAGTGTAGGCAGAATCAAAAATGCATGCAGAAGTTCAATGACAACCTCTCGCCTAAACAGTCTATGTCTCCTGTCCTTTGAGAGAGATTTAACTAACCGTTTGGACCCAGATGAGGTTATTGACATGTTCAAGTGCAAGCCCCGTCGTATTAAGCTGTAACAGACTAGGCTGCTATATGTTTGCACTGCAGTGCACTGTATTTGATTTGTTAACTTTGCTGTTGTAAATACACTTTTGAGAATAAAAAAACATACATTGATTATACTTGCATATTGTGTTTTATTCACGTTTCTCTCTCTTGCATTAACGCTGATCGTTGCGCGAGCCCCCACCCGCCCCGCCTGGGCGGGGGGGGGGGGGTTAAGAATCTGGCCCGGTCCACGTTAGAACCCACCGTACGCGCCTGCTCAGCGCCGTTCGAGTTATTTACCGATAGGCACAGAATCGTAAATATTGTTGTGGGGACTGCTCCGCCTCCAAGTAGGTCAGTAGCTCCTGATTACGCCCCATGAATGGTCTGACAAATCGCGGGTAGGTCTAAATCGCGGATACTCGCCCATTCAAAGGTCTGATAAAACGTGATAATCTCCCTTTCAATGCATTGATAGCATTCGAAGCCGGTGGCCTGTGAGCCAATCAGACCTCAGTAAAAACATGGATTCCAGTGTTTTTCAATTCTTTTGGTTGAAGACCAGTTGGCTACAGTTGGAGATTAAGTGTTTGGCTCAGTGACCCTTAAACACATATATCTACTATACATAGATATTGTCTATAGATACAGATAGGTTGAATGTTGTTCTTAAACTACAGTGTTGGCATGGTCCAGGTTGTGGTCATCTAAACGCATTGTGAATACTATGAAAGTTCTAAGGATGTTAATGATCATCACGCACTCGCACAGATGTGATCAGGTGACGTTTTTAACTGGCACACCTTTTGTGGTGGTCTGGAGTCCTGCTCAGGCAGAGAGGTTATGAGGGACAAAAGGTAGGAAGTGGCAGCCTGACACTTTGAGTTTTGAACCCGGAGTTCTCACGTGGGGAAAGGGTTGAAGCTAAATGTTTTTCAAACGTGGCCATATTTGAAAATATGACAGTAGCTGCATCTCCTCACCTGTCATACTGTACCTTTGGACCATAACAAAGTCACATACAAATACATCGCATTACAACAATTTTAATAAACTACAGTGCAATGTCTTAGTCTTTCAATTAGCATTGTAGCCACATGTAAGCCACTCATCGTTTCGGTCAACAAAACGATAACAATTCAGTCTTTTTTTCCCCCCATGCATGTGGCATTGCTATTATATTGACAGTGCAATAAATTGTCTTAAGGTCAAATGTCAGTGTAGCCAAATGTAACCAGGTGTGAAAAGAGGTCTATAAAAGCATCTTATGAATGAGACACAAGGAGCAAGCATTTTGGAATTATAAATTCTACTGAACCTACTGTATCGGCCCAGATTAATTTCAAAACAAATCATAGGACTATACTGGCGCGCCTTAAATAATGCATTTTAGGAAAGAAGACGCTGGTCATGACCTTGTGCCACGAACGATGTGCTGAGACTTTGGACTGTCTGACTTAAGTAAAGAGGTTAGGAGAGATATTATGCATTTTTTATGCCCTGTGTGTGTGTGTGTGTGTGTGTGTGTGTGTGTGTGTGTGTGTGTGTGTGTGTGTGTGTGTGTGTGTGTGTGTGTGTGTGTGTGTGTGTGTGTGTGTGTGTGTGTGTGTGTGTGTGTGTGTGTGTGTGTGTGTGTGTGTGTGTGTGTGTGTGTGTGTGTGTGTGTGTGTGTGTGTGTGTGTGAAGCAGATGTCCAACAGTGATGGCTGTGTGTCCAGTCACATCATGTCCCCGCAGTGCCACATGCATTCCTCCCTGAGCTCTGCTGCCCCCTGGAGGACTGATGGCTGCATGCCTCCCATCTTCACCCTGGAGGACAACCGCACTGAGACTGAGGCAGGCTGTGAGTGACCACACACACACACACACACACACACACACACTCATTATTTCAGACCCAAGGGAGATCCATAACACAATAAAAATAGAAATAAGAGATAGAATAAAAAGTCTTCCACCATGTTCAGTTTCAAACATACAGACGATGGCCGATGGTTCCACAGTCTAGAGGAGAACCTGACAGAACTACGTGTAGGGTTAGTTATGACGGCAATGATGTCATTTACTGACTCAGATACCCTACACATAAATCTATACATAAGGTTACGTAGCACAGCAGAGCAGGTGGATAACCCAACTAACAAACATCTGGCTTGCACTGGAGCTTCTTGGAGCTCTCAGCAGCAGCCTCATGCAGTCATTATAAGACACTGTGAGTCTGATAATGCCGTCTTTGTAGAGACACCACAGGTGGGCAGTCAGTATACAGAGGTGTACAGAAAGATATAAAGAGAGAGATCTTCACCGGTACTGAGCACATGCTAAATTTGCGACACAGCATGTTCCCTTGAGCATACAGCTTCCATCTATGTATGTACTTTGTCATCAGAAAGGTCATTTGAGATTATATGGCCCAAATATTTCATCTCACAGCAGACACTAAGGGCAGTGCCAGAGAGATAGAAGTCAGGAAAGGTTAACTGTCTGTCTTCCCTGCTTCGGACAATCATCATCTTAACCCTTTTTAGCATTGTACCACACACACACACACACACACACACACACACACACACACACACACACACACACACACACACACACACACACACACACACACACACACACACACACACACACACACACACACTTTGTCAAGAGTGTGGACAAGTAAATCAAATGCAGGTCTGCACTCAACTCAAAAGTACCATTTAATTTATTTTAAAAAGTCAAAAGTTGATAACTTCTGTACTTCAGCTGTTTGTAGTTAATCCTATTTTTTATGATATATATATATATATCCACATATATATATAATTAATAAATAAAAGAAATGAGCGTCTCTTTGGTGTACAGCATACATATATCTGTATAGTATACAGATATATTTATATATCTAGATATAAATATTCACATATGCATTTTGTGTTGACTCTCAGAGTGCTTTCCCACTGCAGAGCCTAAAATCAATCATTGAATATATACGTCTTTAAGCCCTCCGGATGGGTTAAGCTGAGCACGGTTAGCCAACCAGAGCCAAACTGTGTGCAAGTCAATATTAATAATAATAGGATCACAGTTTTACTGAACGGAGATGTCAGTTAAGTCAATTACTTATGTCACTATTTGACTTTAGGCAGTGGAATCTAAATTAGTTGCGAGGTTTGTCAATAGACTAGGTAACGAAAACATTGGTTAGTGCTGTTTGGATTTGTAGGTCAGTTACACAATAAATACTTTGTCCATGACAATTTTTTATAAGTAGCGTGAATTTGTAACAGACGATATAAAACCTGAAAACACCGGTGATCATTATAAAACATCAATCAATAAACAGGGGAATCAATCTGATCCAATCATAAAACACATAGAGTTGGTCTCTGCTGACGTTACCCCTTCTCTCCTCCTCCTAGATCTCTCACTCCTTCCTGTGTGTAAAGAGGAGGTTTCCCCTGAACAGCAGGAGAGGAGCCCCAGTCTGGTCCAGGTGAAACTAGAACCTCCACAGATTAAAGAGGAACAGCAGGAGAGGAGCCCCAGTCTGGTCCATGTGAAACTAGAACCTCCACAGATTAAAGAGGAACAGCAGGAGATGAGTCTCAGTCTGGTCCATGTGAAACTAGAACCTCCACAGATTAAAGAAGAACAGCAGGAGATGAGTCTCAGTCTGGTCCATGTGAAACTAGAACCTCCACAGATTAAAGAGGAACAGCAGGAGATGAGTCCCAGTCTGGTCCAGGAGGAAGCAGAACCTCTACAGATTAAAGAGGAACAGGAAGAGGAGCTACTTCAAAGACCAGAGGAGGCTGCTGGCTCAACGTTGACATTACTAGCAGTGAAAAGTGAAGATGAAGATGAAAACAGAGACACAGAGCCTCTAGCCAGCACCCCAACTGAACACATTAAAACACAAGATGTAGAGGACTGTGGAACATCACAACCAACTAGTGACCAGCTCCTCTCTTCACACTGTTCAGAATCTGACACTGAAGACAGTGATGACTGGGAGGAGACCAGGGAAGGTCAGTCAGCTTTAAACAAACTGAACTCAGAGCTGTTCCAGGACCTGAAATCATCAAAGCAAACTCCATCCATGAGGACTCACACAGGGAAGGGAAGTTTTAGGTGTACAGAGTGTGGCAAAGTCTGTGGTTACATGAGTCGCCTGAAAGTCCATATGAGGACTCATACAGGTGAAAAACCCTTTACTTGTACACAGTGTGGAAAACTGTTTAGTCAGAAGAGTAAGCTGAAACAACACATGATTAGTCATACAGGTGAAAAACCCTTTACTTGTACCGAGTGTAGCCAAGTCTTTGGTTACAAGTGTCATCTGAAAGACCACATGAATATTCATACAGGTGAAAAACCCTTTAGTTGTACAGTTTGCAGCAAAGCCTTTGGTTCAAATTATACTTTGAATTTACACATGAGGATTCATACAAATGAAAAAGTCTTTACCTGTATTGAGTGTGGTAAAGTTTATGTTAAAATGAGTCACCTGAAACAACACATGAGAACTCATACAGGTGAAAGACCCTTTACTTGTATAGTTTGTGGAAAAAGATTTTCACAAAATGGTACTCTGAAGAGGCACACGAACAAATTACATCCATAAAGATTGATACAGGGGAATGAAAAACTTAAGTTGTAGTATGTGGCAAATATTTTGGTCTAAATGCAACTCTTAATTTCAACAGATGGATTCACACAGGAGAGAATTCTGTTGAACAGGAAAATAAATAATCTGAGGTGACACCTGATATCTCATATAAAACGTTTTATCATTCACATGACATTGCTTATCACCAGTGGTGTAAAGTAACAAAGTACATTTACACAATTTACTCAAGTAAAATGCTGTGGTATTCTTGACTTGAGTATTTACAATGTTCAATACTTTTACTTCTACTCCACTACACCTCAGAGACAAATATTGTTCTTTAACTCCACTATAATTATTTGAAAACTTTAGTTCCTTTGTAGATTTTGATTATTATTACAAAACATACATTAACCACTTTAGCCCTATTTAAACTTCTACTTTTCATTTGGATGTATGCATTTATATTGTTGAAGTGTTTTGTACACTCTGAGTTGTTTTTACTATAATTCTTTATGTTCCAAAATGTAATTTTAACCTTCCTTAAATCTCTAAATTCTGTTGTCTGTATAATAATTGTAATATAATATTAGAATGCCTTTTCATGCCCTGATTCCATGTGTTTTCTGTGTCACGGAAGTCGGAGGGCTTTTACAAACAGAGTCATGTTTGGAGACAGTGTGTTATCTTGTTCAGAGTAAAAGCCAATGTTCTGTTACAGAAAATATCTTGTTGGTTCTTGTGTTTCTTTTTTACTGCTTGTCTTTACCTTGTATTATGGGAGAGATCTACTTTTTAACCACTTAAACCCTGCTTTGTTGTACCGTAGGTCAAATAGCGAAAATAGCTGATCTACAAGCTCACACCATAGTGGGCTATTTTCACTAAATAATCATCTATTTCTGTTGACTGTCGACCTATTATGCTGTGCCCAGAATAAGGACGCCAGGGTTCATGTGGTTAACTGACTGTAGTTGAATTGGAACACACACAGGAACATGTGGAGGTCATATACTGTACACAGAGAAGAGAGAGTGAATTAAAACATATTATATTAACTTCATCATGTACCTCAGACCACTATGCACAGTGTCTAGTGTCTGCTGGGGAAGCTTAAAGCTCAGTAACATTGGACTCCGTAGCAGTGAAACAGTCTGACAGACCTATTGATTGATTTAATACTTTAGTCAGAAATGTAAACAGTACGTGGTACAGTAAGACATTAAGGCTAAAAGCATAACACAAAAAAGTCCTGGGGACTTCCATAGTGATCCTATGTATTCAATTAATCAACATAGGAACAAATTTACACAATAATACATGTCATCAACAAATACAAAATACTATATGTACAAAAGAGATGAGAAAATTACATTTTTTTTTGTGGTCTAATTTGTCCTGTTTTTCAGGCCCAAAACACGTAGCCCCATGGTTTCAACCACATGTTAACAGTCAGTAACGTAAATGATGAACAATAAACACAATATGTTTATTATTATTATGACCTAAAACAACTCAACACATGAACACGTATAGGTTGGTGCAGTAATGAATTCAGCCACTAGAGGGCAGAATCACCCCGGAGATTATTACAGTCTGAAGAAAACAAGCTTCTGTTTCCCTGATAAATTGTCTCTTTCCATCAAAACCAGTAGAAAGTTCGACTTGTGACACCATTGATACCAGTGTTGCTGTAAACGCTATTATATATGTGTTATTAATTCATCTCATAATGTCATTTCTTCAAGTCAAGACGTTCACACGAGGATAAAAAAGAAAAACAGAAACAACCACGTTCTGTGTGCGGAACTCCAAATCCCATCCGCGTTTCCACACGGACATATTAACGGAGTGCACAGAGCTATGCACTCGCGTAATATGTCCGTGTGGGAACGCGGGTTTGTTTCTATGGTTTGTTTGTGTCTCATATGGTAGATCTACAAACAAACGTGTTTTGCGACGCGACGCATTGACTGTTGATTTGTAGATCTGTTCTGTTTGGCCTTTTCCGTCACTATCATCAGGTATTGTTTAGTTACTACTGGTGGAGACTAAAGGGAGAGAATAACACTATCTAATCACCAAGACAAAGTTACACAAACACTTTGACCATTAAGTCCTGCTGTGTTCACACAGAGCGTCCACAGGTAAAGGTTTTATCACCTATTTGTATTATTATTTGCGTGTGTGTGTGTGTGTGTGTGTGTGTGTGTGTGTGTGTGTGTGTGTGTGTGTGTGTGTGTGTGTGTGTGTGTGTGTGTGTGTGTGTGTGTGTGTGTGTGTGTGAGCCTTAGATCAAGACTATCGTATTATTTTTTTATCGAGTCTGACTTTTACTTTCGTAATTAAGAGTCTTAGGTCTACCCCCCCCCCCCCCCCCCATTTGTCCTGGAATGTCACCAGTAAAGCCCGCGTATTTCTCCAAACATGTACAAATGCTAAATATAAGGTATAACATTTATGATTCTGACGTTTTCAATCTACGAGAGTTGTAGGGTTCACGCTAGCCCTAGAATGTCTGTGATCTTACATTTCATGTATTCCAAATACACAGTCATATCACCCTCGTCGACGCGCTGTGTAGTGACGATCTGCGCGGCCGTAAAAGTGCTCTAAACTCCGTCTGTACTCACCCAATAATTAATTCCTAAGACTTGGGAGTCATATTTTGTCCTCTAGTTTCATATCCATTTGAAAGTTCTGCCAGAAAACGTGTGTTTAGTCAAATATCTCCACTTTTCCACGAGCTGCACACGGACGACTTTCTGTACGGGCGAGGGGCACGGACTTGAGTGAAGGACCAAATTTACCCAAACATCCTCTTGTCATCACAAACGTCATAACAAATTGACACAGGGAAGCACAAACGAATGGGGAATTGATTGATGTAGTTTATTTAGTAAGACATGAGAATAGAACGTGACAGTACACAACAGTACATGGAAGTACAAATTCACAATACAAGGTCTACTAAACTGGAACTCTCATTTAGCACGCAGCTTGTTTAAGATGAGAACCCCATGCACACAAATCATGATGACATAAGAGACAGACAGATATACACAACTACTATACAGAATGTCATACAATCAGCTTTCAGGTTACTGGTATGAAGAGAGAAAATATATATATATATATACAAAAGAGGAAAATGAAGGAGGGGGGGGGGGTAGGGGGGGTAGGTTAAGACTTAGACAGGGGCCATTTTCGAATTGCAGCCTCCTGAAGGTGTATCTTTAGGGCAGTTTTGAAAGTGAATAGGGTTTTACACTCCTTTACTCCTTTTGGTAGGGCATTCCACATTTTTGATGAATAGCATGAGAACGAGTTCATTCTCTTAGTTGAGCCAAATCTGGGTTGAACATGATTTGTGGAGCTGCCTCTGGTGTTATGATCATGGACTTCGTTAACATTTTGGAAGTATTTTGACAAATACAGGGGGATCCCAATGTTGTGGTGTATCTTGAAGACCAGGCCCATAGCAAGTTGCTGTACTCTGTCCTCAACCCTAAGCCATCCAATCCTAGCAAAATGAGCAGGGGTTAGATGGGTTATGTGATTGAGGCCAAGAAGTTGCCTTACAAGTTTGTTTTGGGATGTTTGGAGCCTTGTTTTTAAGGCCTTGGAGGTGTTGTGATACCATGAAGTGCATGCATAATCATAATGACCAGTGTGTGTGTGTGTGTGTGTGTGTGTGTGTGTGTGTGTGTGTGTGTGTGTGTGTGTGTGTGTGTGTGTGTGTGTGTGTGTGTGTGTGTGTGTGTGTGTGTGTGTGTGTGCGTGTGTGTGTGCGCGCTTGCGCATGTAGCAGATGTCCAACAGTGATGGCTGTGTGTCCAGTCACAGCATGTTCCCTCAGTGCCACATGCATTCCTCCTGCCCCCTGGAGGACTGATGGCTGCATGGCTCCCATCTTCACCCTGGAGGACAACTGCACTGAGGCAGGCTGTGAGTGACCACACACACACACACACACACACACACACACACACACACACACACACACACACACACACTCTCTTTATTTCAGACCCAAGGGAGATCCATAACACAATAAAAATAGAAATAAGAGATACAATAAAAATGCTTCCACCATGTTCAGTTTCAAACATACAGACGATGGCCGATGGTTCCACAGTCTAGAGGAGAACCTGACAGAACTACGTGTAGGGTTAGTTATGACGGCAATGATGTAATCTATTGACTCGGATACCCTACACATAAATCTATACATAAGATTGCGTAGCAAAGCAGAGCAGGTGGATAACCCAACTAACAAACATCTGGCTTGCACTGGAGCTTTCTTCTTTCCTTCTTTGTAGCGACACCACAGGTGAGCAGTCAGTATATAGAGGTGTACAGAAAGATATAAAGAGAGAGATCTTCACCTGTACTGAGCACATGCTAAATTTGTGACACAGCATGTTCCCTCCTTGAGCATACAGCTTCCGTCTATATATGTACTTGTCATCAGAAAGGTCATTTGAGATTATATGGCCCAAATATTTCATCTCACAGCAGACACTAAGGGCAGTGCCAGAGAGATAGAAGTCAGGAAAGGTTAAAGGGATATTTCACTTTCAAAAAAACTTTGTGTAATTTTATCTTCTACTCAGGCTTTTGTGAGCCCTCCAGACCATTTTTAAGTTGCTTGATTCATTATTTAGATATTTGATATTTTATTAGACACTCCCCCTTCCTGTACAAACCCATTATAACTTAAAACTCAATTTTTAACATGTTAGATTCATCAAAAACACCCGTCCTTGGTTCTGGTGACTCACCATGCCCTCCTAATACGCGAGGGGGCCGTGTTTTTCCGAAAACTTTTTTCATTTATTTTTTATATATTTATTTGAAAATTAAAAAAAAAATACGATAAAAAAATGTAATTGTTTTTTTCATTAAATGGAGTTTGAAGTTATAATGGGTTTGTATAGGAAGGGGGCGTGTCTGATAAAATGAATATTAAATAATGAATCAAGCAACTTAAAAACTGTCTGGGGGGCTCACAAAAGCCTGGGTAGACGATAGAATGACCCAAAGTTTTTTTTAAAGTGAAATATCCCTTTAACTGTCTGCCTTCCCTGCTTCGGACAATCATCATCTTATCTTAACCCTTTTTGGCATTGTACCACACACACACACACACACACACACACTTTGTCAAGAAAATCCAATGCAAGTCTGCACTAGACTCAAAAGTACCATTTCATTATTTTTTTAAGTCAAAAGTTAATATTTCTTTTACTTCAGCCGTTTGTATTTAATCCTGATTTTCAGATAAAGATAAGACATGAGTGTCTGTTTGGTTATTGCTGTACATCATACATATATCTGTATAATATACAGATATATTCATACATCTAGATATAGACTACTAGTAGTAAATATTCACACATGCATTTTGTGTTGACTCTCAGAGTGCTTTCCCATCGCAGAGCCTAAAACCAATCATTGAATATACTGTATACGCCATTAAGCCCTCCTATTGGATGGGTTGAGCTGAACACCATCACACCACACACATCAATCTGATCCAATCATAAAACAGAGTTGATCGCTGCTGATGTTACCTCTTCTCTCCTCCTCCTAGATCTCTCACTCCTTCCTGTGTGTAAAGAGGAGGTTTCCCCTGAACAGCAGGAGAGGAGCCCCAGTCTGGTCCATGTGAAACTAGAACCTCCACAGATTAAAGAGGAACAGCAGGAGGAGCTACTTCAGGAGGCTGATGGGTCAACATTGACATTACATAGACTAACATATGGATCCAGATATGTTTACCGAATGGAATATACAGGTAGATCACTTTCTCACACATTTCTCACTGTTTGTTTTGGATTTCCCTCTAAAAACTTCCCTGTCTACCAAAATGAAAACACTGACTGCTAGTATAGAGGGAAATGATGGGTACAAAATGTATATATTGTTATGTAAAAACAGGGCAAACACTATGCCTTTAACTCTAATTTGATCATTTGTCTAGAGTACCTGAACCTCCCTGTGTGTAAAGAGGAGGTTTCCCCTGAACAAGAGGAGAGGAACTCCAGTCAGGTCCAGGATGAACCAGAACCTCTACAGATTAAAGAGGAACAGGAAGAGGAGCTTCTTCAAAGACCAGAGGAGGCTGCTGGCTCAATGTTGACATTACCAGCAGTGAAAAGTGACGATGATGATGATGATGAAAACAGAGACACAGAGCCTCTAGCCAGCACCTCAACTGAACACATGAAAACACAAGCTGATGTAGAGGACTGGGTCCCATCACAACCAACTAGTGACCAGCTCCTCTCTTCACACTGTTCTGAATCTGACACTGAAGACAGTGATGACTGGGAGGAGACCAGGGACGATCAGTCAGCTTTAAACAAACTGAACTCAGAGCTGTTCCAGGACCTGAAATCATCAAAGCAAACTCCATCCATGAGGACTCACACAGGGAAGACAAGCTGGAGGTGTACAGAGTGTGGCAAAGTCTTTGGTTACGTGAGTCTTCTGAAACGACACATGAGGACTCATACAGGTGAAAAACCCTTTACTTGTACTGAATGTGGAAAAGTGTTTAATACCAAGGGTCATCTGAAACGACACATGATTAGTCATACAGGTGAAAAACCCTTTACTTGTACTGAGTGTGGAAAAGTGTTCAGTCACAAAGGTAATCTGAAACAACACATGATCACTCATTCAGGTCATACAAGTGAAAAACCCTTTACTTGTACAGTTTGCAGCAAAGGCTTTTTTTCAATTCATGCATTGAATACACACATGAGGAATCATACAAGTGAAAAACTCTTTATTTGTACCGAGTGTGGTAAAGTTTACGTTAAAAAAGGTCACCTGAAAGAACACATGAGGACTCATACAGGTGAAAAACCCTTTACCTGTACTGAGTGTGGCAAAGACTTTGGTCACATGAGTAATCTGAAACGACACATGAGGACTCATACAGGAGAAAAACCCTGTACTTGTATAGTTTGTGGGAAAAGATTTTCACAAAGTGGTAATCTGAAGAAGCACATGAACAAATTACATCCATAAAGATTGATACAGGGGAATGAAAAACTTAAGCTGTAGTATGTGGCAAATATTTTGGTCTAAATGCAACTCGTAATGAGATGGATTCAGACAGGAGAGAAATCTGTTGAACAGGAACATGTTTTTCAAAGAAACAATCTGAGGTGACACGTGATATCTCATATAAAACCTTTTATCATTCACATGACATTGCTTATCACCAGTGGTGTAGAGCCCTGTACCTTTTAGGTACTCCTGGGCTGGGCAACTGGGTTGACGTTTGACGCGTGCAAATTCATTCATTCAACCTTTATTTATTTTCTCGGGGATACATTGAGGGCAGAGCCCTCATTTTCAATGATGCCGAGATTACAAAAGCATAATACAACAGTGTAAATAATAATGATGGATAAAAACAGCAGGATAAACAAGTTATGTATGTGAAAACAGCAAAAACAAAATCATAAAACAGTAATAAAGACAGCTTGATTAAAACAGTGACAATCTAACACGACAAGATTAGCTAGCAAGTTTTTTAAATTGACCCAGTGAGACCATGGAATCCATTTTGAAAGTGCGTTGTAATTCGTTCCAAGTGAAAACCTGAAAGCTGTTTTGCCTAGCTCGGTGTTGGCCTTGGGGACCAGTAATGGGATGTATTCCTGAGAGTGTGTTTGATGGGTGGAAGTATTTGGTTTTAACAGTGATGAAATGTATGTTGGTGAACCCATTAAGACCTGGAACGCATCTGTGTCACTTTAGATTTCTTTGGCTATTCAAAAATAGCAGATATACAAGCTCATATGAGCTTGTAGATCTGCTATTTTCGAAAAATCTTGAAACATTATTTTTTTAGATTAAAAAAAAAAAACGCTTAGGATTTAGAAAACATTTTTAAGAATCGCCTTAGGGGGCACGGTGGCGCAGTCGGTAGCGCTGTCTTCTCACAGCTAGAAGGTCCTGGGTTTGATTCCCGCCGGGGACGCTGTGGGCGCTGGGGGGCGTGTTCTCTCCTCCGCGTCATCAGCGCCCATACCCTAGGTGGGGTTGGTGAAAGGGCCTACTCTGTGTGGAGTTTGCATGTTCTCCCCGTGTCCCCTAGGGTAGGTACCCTCTCAAAAAAACATGCAGTAATCCTGGTCACTATACTGCCTCCCCCTGGTCAGCCGGGGCGCCTGATGGAGGGGAAAGGAACTGGTTGGAATAACGTGTTCCTTCCACGCGCTACGGAAACTCTCCCCTGTCAGGTGACAAGAGAAGGTCAGTTGGCTCTCATGCATTGAAGGAGGCATGAGCTCGGCCCTGGCCTCCCTAGGTTTTTACATAGACAATTGGCACTGGGTGTAAAAAATGGGGTTACAAAATCGTGGGATAAAAATGTAAAGAAAAAAAAAAGAATCGCCTCGGGCCTTAATGGGTTAACTCAATTCAATGTCCAGAGCAAGTTGTGTCTCTTTGGATATGTCAATCCTTTTATTAACATTAAGCCATGCAAACAAACATGAACTCACTTGTGATATAAAACAACATTGAACGCCGTCCGCCACACACGGCTGGACTAAACTATGTGGCTTCTCCTGTTGCACACCTGCCCACAATCACCCACTGACAGGTATGTCATGGTTCCCATAGCAACCACCCGTGTAAATCACTGACTGACTGATTGACATGACGTCATAGTCATTACCAAGGCCACACCATTCAATTAAAGAAAACAAAATAAACATAAGGCATTTTGGCTGTGGTGTAAAATAACAAAGTAGATTTATTCAAGTACTGTACTTAAGTACAATGTTGAGGTACTTTATTCTACTGTGAGTATTTAAAATTGTCTATACTTTTACTTCTCCTCCACTACATCTCAGAGGCAAATATTGTACTTTTACTTTGCAGACATAAATTATTACATTATGAAACATACATTAACCACTTTATCCCTATTTTATACCTAGGCTATTTGAAAATAGCCGAATCTACAAGCTCACAACGCGTCGTGACACATAAGATGAACTAAGAAAAAGTCTAGATAGAGGTTTACGTTCCCACACCTGGACACTACTTATTACATGTGTTTATTCATAAACAACTCCCTTATGGATGATTTCTTTTGAGCATAAATGTTCTTTAAAAAAAAAAAAATCACACCCTGTGTGAAGTGGGCGGTGTCTTGCTAGCTAATCACAATACTGAATGGAGTCGATCAATCATGTACAAAAAATAAATACATTTATTGAAACACTCTTTATGATGGACAAAACCATAACTTGAAAAAAAACAATTTATGTTTTTTTTCAAGTTATGGTTGCTTATATAGGGCTATGCACATGTGTCATGTGACACTGGCCAATCACAATCTATTCAGGACTCACAGCGCAGGATAATTGTACAAATTTCCAAACCTCACTTTTAGGGGCGGTTTCACTGCCCAAGATATTTGTACATTTTTCCAAATCTCACTTATAGGGGCGGTTTCACCGCCCAAAAAGATAAAGCTCCCTGTAGATGCTGTTTAGCCTATTAATTATTATTGTACACATTATTTTCTATATTAATACCTTCTGGTGTTTGTCTGTCACAGTCATTGTTCAATGTCTTCCAAATGATGATCAAGGCAGGAAGCAGCACCAGCTCAAGCTACTGAGTCAGGCCCGTCCTGAACCCAAGGTTCTGTCTTGGACATTCATTCACTTGTTGAAATGGGTCACACAGCGTTCTGATCAACACATTTCTCAGCTGTACAACATTTGTTTAAAGAGCCTATGAAACGCCTGTAGCAGATGATGTGAAACCATGGATGCATTAGGCCTACTGTAAAATATATATTTTATTCATTATTAATGTATTAAAATAACCCCAAAACACGTAGCCCCATGCTTTCAACCACATTTTAACAGTAACGTAAATGATGAACAATAAACACATGACCTAAAACAACATTTTTTGATTGATTGATTGATTGAATACTTTATTTAGAAAAGACATGGAAGTACCATTTACAATACAAGGTCCTCTAAACTGAATCGCTCATAAAAGCACAATGGCTTATTTAATATGAGATCCCCACGCACTCAAAACATGATGACACACACACACACACACACACACACACACACTCACACTCACACTCACACTCACACTCACACACTCACACTCACACTCACACTCACACTCACACACACACACACACACACACACACACACACACAAACATTCTTCACAACAAATAAGCAGGTGCAGTAATGCATGCAGCCACTAGAGGGCAGAAACACCCCGGAGATTATTACTGTTTATGATGAAAACAAGCTTCCCTGATAAATGGTCTCTTTCCATCAAAACCAGTAGAAAGTTTGACTTGTGATTACCATTGAGCATTGATATATATTTAGTTAGTTATATGTATTATTTGTAATGTCAAGGACGCCAGTTTGCATTAGGCCATCCACCCCCATTTGATAGCATTTAATTGTATTGCATGGGAACTCATTCTACACTGTACAATCCTCAGTCTTAACTTACAGGTAATAAATACCTGTAAGTTAAATACGTGTTAAATATTATTTTATATATATTCTGATAGTACTCTGATAGTAGGCTACTCACTCAGAGTGTTTGTTCAGTAACAGGAGTCTCCATGTCTCTCCAGCTCTTTATTAAACATAAGGAGTCTCCATGTCTCTCCAGCTCTTTATTAAACATAACATACACTTTATTACACAATTTATCCAATCAGGATAGAGAACGTAACAGCCAGGATAGGCTTAAAACAAATGTAATTGGAAGTGATGACACAAAGAAACAGTAGCCACTGGGACACTATGAAATGGAAGCTGATACATGGGTTGTCCCTCCTTATTGGCTGATATTGGCAACACACCTGAAAAACTCTATAGCAATTATTTATCGGAAAAAATAGCTTTAACTTTTTAAGACCGGGAACGCATCTGTGTAACCACTAACCATTATTTTATACTTTGGCTATTAAGAAATAGCAGATCTACAACGATCTATTTTTTTTTAATCATGAAAATGTGTGCAAATCTTTGAATATATATATATATATATATATATATATATTTTTTTTTTAAAGTGAACATTTTTAACTCATGATCTTTGCTTCTGGAGGGTCCCTGGAACAACATATTTTGAGATGGAGGGTCCGTGGTCAAATACATATCATTTAATACATATCACATGAAAAAGTTTGAGAATGTGAACCACTGATATTATAGCAACTTAAGTTTTTAAAAAAACTGTTTTTTTAAAAGACATTTGTAGAATCCCTAGAAGCAAAGATTTGAATTACAAATGTTCACTTTAAAAATACATATAAATAAAATAGCAGATCTATAAGCTCATAGCGCGACACATGCGTTTCCGGATTCAATGGGTCAACTAAGCAGCCTCTAGACTCCAGGACCCCACATTGGTGGGACTACAAATTTAATAAAAAATTATAATATTATTATTGCCACAATTAATGGGAGGGAATCAACACAGTTACTTGAAAAACCTCAAAACAAAAATAAATTAATTAAAAGGGCCTTTTTAAACAGAAAGCAAATGTTGGTGCCAGAGGATAGGCCATTGGGTCCCCAACATCAGTAGCATATCATACACTGTAGCTGTCCCAGAGATGGGTTGAATTTTGTGGTATATTTATTTTATTTTGTCTGAAAATTGTGAATTATGTTTTCATTTTGTGTGATCAACTGTATTGATGATTTTTTTTTTTACATTATTGTAGTGCCATCTACTGGTCAGGTCATGTCATTGTATTACATGGGCAGATGTCAGGTAACACCAATCACCAGAACATTGGGTTCACCTGTGTGAGAGCTTAGATGCAGGTAATCAGAACAAACAGAGTATCAGAGGTGAGAGGAGCTCCCTCTATGCAAAGAAGAGTCTACAAAATATAAATACCGATAAATAAGATAAAAATAACCTAACACTCCTGAATGCACACGGTAGAAGGCACACGCGGTACGTCACCTGTTATTGTGTTTGTCTGGACTAGTGTTGATTTTGACAGCAAATTGTATTCAGTTTCAGTCATTTGAATAAAATTCCATTTAGTTTTATTTTGGTCACCTGAAATGTTTTACTGTTAGTCTAGTTTTAGTCGACTAAATATCATAAGATTTTAGTCGACTAAATCTACCGTTGATTTAGTCGACTAAGATGTATGATGGCGGTGCCTTGATGGCGTCGTAATGGCTGATTTTACACTCGGTTGCATGCTGAAAATAGCCGATCTACAAGCTCACAACGCGTCGCAGCTGTGAGCTTGTAGATCTGCTATTTTCAGAGTGCAACACCTGAGCGCAGCCAAGCAAAAATTGACTCGTCTTTTAGTTCTTCTCCACTCGTCCCTCCCCAACATTTTAGTCTAGTTTTTATTTGTTGACGAAATTGTCAATATATTTTAGTCTTTAGTTTTAGTCATCATAGCTTAGTTTATTGAGTGAAAAAAGGTAGTCGACCAAAATTTTTCGTCATAGTTTCAGTTCACGAAATCAACACTGGTCTGTACAAGCTATTGTCATTGCATTAATTGTGTGTTCTGTGTGTGTTTATGCAACGTGGACAATTCATCAATATGGACATTTCATTGATAACGTGGACATTTCATGGACATTTAAAAAGACGACAGCAAATGGCTGGACAACGAGGACATTTAACATTCATTGTGGTTAAAAAAACATGATTTGTTTTATGTCATTTCATTCACAGTTTTTCACGGTGTCTCTCTTGGGAGAAATAAAAGCCCTTGTGAACATCAGTCGGAGCGTGGTTTACTCTGCCTCAGAAAAAGACAGTTTAGGAGCAGTTATAATGACCCATATTATATATATATAATATGTATATATATATAATATACCGTATATATAAAGATATATACACATTAGATCATACATTGGCAACTGGCGGCCCCCACCTTCACTTAAAGGAGAATTTTGGACTAAAGTTTTCTTACCTTTTCTATGACGTTATGATATCTTAGGATGAATGGTACAGTAGAAAATTTTCATAACTCCACCCCTGAGCCGCCACAGCTTAAAAGGTGCGCGGATAGGCCTTAGGTTAGATCACATATTTTAATAGCTTTTTTTAATATATTTTTTTGTGAGATCTGACGTTCATAGTGACAGAGCACTATGCAACCAAAAAAAAAAAAAAAAAAAAAAACAGAAGTCTCGCTAGACGAGATTGAAATCTCGAGATTTCAATCTCGTCTAGCGAGACTTCTGTTTTTTTTTTTTTTTTTTTTTTTTTGGGACAGTGTTCTGTCACTATGAACGTCAGATCTCACCATAAAAAAAAGCTATTAAAATATGTGATCTAACCTAAGGCCTATCCGCGCACCTTTTAAGCTGTGGCGGCTCAGGGGTGGAGTTATGAAATTTTTCTACATTCATCCTAAGATATCATAACGTCATAGAAAAGGTAAGAGAACTTTAGTCCAAAATTCTCCTTTAATGGGGGCCGCAGGTTAATATCAGAATACTGATATATTATTGATTTCAGCTGTTATGATTCCTAACATGCAAACATGACCCGCTTTGATTACTTCAGTCTATATTAGTAGCGTAATAGAGTACAGAAGTCCTGACGTCACTAGTTCATCCCCTGGGTCGTAGAAGTCATTTCTCTATGGAGAATAACATTGGGTCATCTTAGAATCGTCTCATATAAGAATTGTGGTCCAAAAATAAACAAACTGTCTCTGCGATATTATCAGGGAGGAGGTTCTGTATCGTTTATGATAGTCAGTCACTTATATTTGATACAGTCTGTTTCTGGAGAAAATGTAACTAATTTGGTGGAAGTAACATTAATGTCAGTTGATGCTTCATCTCCATAAGAGTCAAACTGCCGGGTCATTAGTTTATTTTTGGAACACAGTTCTTATTTGATGCGATATTAAACACGTCTATGAGAATTCAGAATGGGGGAGGGGGAACCGCGACCCAGGTAGGATGCGTAAATTACGTCAGACTTCTCTATGACTAGTATTTAAATGAATACTTGTCTTTTTTACGTCCAATGTATTTGTATCTAAGTTCATAAAGTTAACAGAAGTATAACTAAATGCATTTGAAATTAAATACAAATGTTACTTTTCAGGATTACAATTTAAAAATAGTAAAAATAGCCGATCTACAAGCTCAAAAGCTTGTAGATCGGCTATTTTTGCTACTTTTGTGTGACATAGAATGACGGAATGCGGTATTAAATGCGAAAAAGGTTAAAATGTGGAGATAAGAGGTGTCTGCCCGACAGTATATGCAATGTGTCCCTCTGGAGTGAGTGTGTAAATATATAGTGTCCCTCTGGAGTGAGTGTGTAAATATATAGTGTCCCTCTGGAGTGAGTGTGTAAATATATAGTGTCCCTCTGGAGTGAGTGTGTAAATATATAGTGTCCCTCTGGAGTGAGTGTGTAAATATATAGTGTCCCTCTGGAGTGAGTGTGTAAATATATAGTGTCCCTCTGTATCATCAAAGTTGCATCACCCCTGGTGTAGAGGGAAAAAAGGAGCCGACTAAGTATAGTTCAAGTGATTAAATGTCTGAAAATACACATTAATCCAACATACACTGATGATAGTGCTGTCAAAGTCTATGACAGAGTTCAATCCACTTTTTTTTGTGAATCACAGATACATTTTGAGGCAAACAACACGTACGATTAAAGCTGTTATGGTAGGCTAAGTCATTGGTTCTCAAAGTGGGGTCCGGGGACCCCCAGGGGTCCTTGAGGGGGTTCCAGGGGGTCCCCAGCTAAATGATGGATAGGAACCAAATGGACCCTTACGGGTCTGTAACTCTTTGAGAGTGTACAAATGGAACCAAATGGACCTATTTGTACACTCTCAGAGTTAAATTAACATTGATTTTACAATAGGAATGGACCCTTCGCTAAACCCCACCCCAAAAGCGATTGTCCAATGCCAGCTTAGCAACCGTTGTTAGCCTGGCATAGGTCTGGCAAGCTTTCGTCACCTGCCATAGCTGTCAATGTTATTTCGCCCGCACACACACAATCATTTGCAACATAATAGCAAGAATAGGAATACCACGATAACGCAATGGTGACTATGAACCACGTACCCAAACCCGTTGGAGGCTGCTTTTCCCAAGCTGAAATCTGCACTTAAACTGCAAGGCTGAATATGGCTGTGTTGTTGAACACACACACAGCTTAACGTCAGGAAAGTTACACAACACGACTCACTCGCCCAGGTGGTGTCAATAATAGGCTACTAATCACCGTGATCGTAACAAAATTCAGAATCACAGCGCTGCCTGTCTCGGATTCCGCACGTTAAAGTATATTCATTCATTTGTTCGTCTATTTATTAACTGCTACTGTAGTCTTACCCTGCGGTACATGAAAACTCCTGTTACAGTCATGGATCAACTTCAACCTGGTGTTTGCACTTTCTCCATTTACGGTCCGTACATATATATAAACGTTCATATTTCAAATATAAATTGCTTACCCTATGGCCACGGATGTTAAAATGATGCACGGGACTCTCAAAAGTACCCGTATATTCTGTATTGTTCAATAAAAAGCATTTTAATCCGATCGGTGGCCATTTTCTCATAGAGTTATAATGTATCAGAGTGCAATACACCTACCAACCGATAGGGTCGCTTTGTTGAAAGCATATGGAGAAAATGGCCACCGATCAGATTAAAATGCTTTTTATTGAACAATACGGATGATACGGGTACTTTTGAGAGCCCGTACATAAATGTAACATCCGTGGCCATGGGATAAGCACTTTATATTTGAAATATGAACGTTTCTGTAGATGTACGGGCTATAAATGGAGAAAGTGCAAACACCAGGTTGAAATTCATCCATGACGGTCGAGACAGACGACCGTCGTGTATCCATGGCTATTACTCCCTCTAACATTTCCTGTGTTTTTAGTTTATTGAAATAATGTCATGCACATTTGTCCAGTGCATAGCCTACTGCAGGCCTTGTTGACTATTATTTAGAAGAGATTTTGAAGCTATTTCTGCTGAAATGATCGATTATTTTTAAGGGGAAAAGCCGTCATTTAACATGCAAGTCAATGGGTGAGAAGCAGAGATTGCCAGGCGCTGCCAGGCCTGGGTGTGACTAACTTCGCACCACCAGTCACAGAGTGGAGTGGGTGGGGCTTAGCGAAGGGTCCATTGGGGTCCCAGAGATAGAAATGCCATTAAATGGGGGTCCGTAGCCCTAATGCATGTCAAACTGTGGGGTCCTTAAATTACAAATGATTGAGAATCACTGCTAGAGCCGTAAAAATCTTCTCTTATGGGGGGTCCCTGGCTTATCTTTTCAAATGGGGGTCCGCGGGGTAATAAGTGTCAATTTGGGGGTCCTTGACATGAAAAAGTTTGAGAACTACTGGGCTAAGTGATATTGTTTGGTTAAAACGTTAAAGCTCTATATATTCTGAAAGTAATCCTTGCTGTAGATATTACATGGTGTTTTTTTCAGTAACAGGAGTCTCCATGTCTCTCCAGCAGAAAATACATTTTCAGGGGGCTTGCAACATGTCAGCTTCATTTTCATAGTGTTCCAATTGTGTTTTGATTGATTGATGTACTTTATTTAGTAAGACATGAGAACATCAGTACATGGAAGTACACATTCACAATACAAGGTCTACTAAACTGGAAGACTCATTAAGCACTGAGCTTGTTTAAGATGAGAACCCCATGCACACACATCATGATGACATATAAGAGACAGACAGATATACACACTACTATACAGAATGTCATACAATCAGCTTTCAGGTTACTGGTATGAAGAGTGAAAAATATGTACAAGAGAAGAAAAAGAAAAGGGGGGGGGGGGTAGGTTAAGACTTGGACAGGGGCCATTTTCGAATTGCAGCCTCCTGAAGGTGTATCTTTAGGGCAGTTTTGAAAGTGAGTAGGGTTTTACACTCCTTTACTCCTTTTGGTAGGGCATTCCACATGTTTGTTGAATAGCGTGAGAACGAGTTCATTCCCTTTGTTGAGCCAAATCTGGGTTGAACATTATTCGTGGAGCTGCCTCTGGTGTTATGATCGTGGACTTCATTAACATTTTGGAAGTATTTTGACAAATACAGGGGGATCCCAATGTTGTGGTGTATCTTGAAGACCAGGCCCATAGCAAGTTGCTGTACTCCGTCCTCAACCCTAAGCCATCCAACCCTAGCAAAATGAGCAGGGGTTAGATGGGTTTTGTGATTGAGGCTAAGAAGTAGCCTTACTAGTTTGTTTTGGGATGTTTGGAGCCTTGTTTTTAAGGCCTTGGAGGTGTTGCGATACCATGAGGAGCATGCATCATCGTAATAACCTTGTATGAGGGCCCCTGGAAGAATCTTCAGAGTATTCTTACTGACTAGACGACCAATCCTATACAAAAAGTGTGTGTGTCTGCTCATTTATTTGTGTCGTCACGTCCCATGTCACTTGTTTAATCTGTATCCTGACTGAGTTCTCTATTCTGATTGGATAAAATTTGTATCCCGACCTGATTCCTGTTACTGAACAAACACTAAAGTAATGATTACTATCACAATATGCAGCTGTTTAACACTTATTTTAACCAAATAAAATCACTTGCCCTACTTTTGAATGAAGGAATCCAATGGAAAAAGGCAACATACTGTAGACAAACAAATCATTTATTGAATGTTTTACTCAAACGTTATATCAAAGTGTTGACATTATACAGTATGAACTATGCTCACAACGTGGTCTTTCAATCCCACATTCAGAGCAGAGTTACAACAGGACATTGAGAAGGACCATCAATTAGGGATGGGGCGACAACCGTCATACACTAGGACAGGGTTCTTCAACATTTCAGGCCAAGGACCCCCTAGCTGAGAGAGATGAAACAGGGACCCCCTCTATATTGTATGAAATTGCGTTTCAGATTAAACTTTAGTTTTACATGGTCTGCTCTTTTTTTTGCCCCCTCTACACTAAAGCTCTTTGCCAAAAAATAGCCGATCTACAAGCTCGCAGTGCGAGGCGTTGTGAGCTTGTAGATCGGCTATTTTTGGCTAAAGTTCTCTGTGTTTCAAGCGGTTAATGTAAAAAAAACAAAATCATACCACACAAAGATTTGGCGGACCCCCTATAGTAGCTCTGAGGACCCCCTGTTGAAGACCCCTGCACTAGGATGAATTGGCTTTTCGTCGAGCGGCAAAACAGAGGCAATTCAGTACGACTTTCAAAAAATAGCCGATCTACAAGCCCAGAATAAGGATGCTGGGGGTTCACACGTGGTTACAACAAAAGTGGCATTTAGATTTTTAAGCATAGTTGGATTATCGCGATCATGTCGTTAATCGCAATTATTTTTGCCGCAATAATGGTGAGGTGTAATGTTCATATCCCTGTCCCATCCACTACTTACAGCAGGCCATTCATTATGATGATCAGTTCATAAAGAACCCCCAGGGGTCCTTGGGGGACCCCAGCAAAAGTAGTTAACACAGCATCACAATAATCTTAACCACCTTATCCATTTATATGTTGGCTATTCAGAAATATTTGAAAAAACATTGAAAATGTTTGGAAGGTGTTGAATCATTTAGATGTTTTTTTACACAAAAATCTTTATCTTCTGGGGGTCCCTGGTACAAATCATTTTCAGATGGGGGGGTCTGAACAGCGGCCAAATATGTATCAATGTGGGGGTCCTTGACACGAAAAGGTTTGAGAACTACTGTGCTAATGCATTACTAGGCCACGGAGCCCCCAATCTTCACTGTGTTCATTTAACTCTGAGACCAGGAACACATCTGTGTCATTTCTAGATTTGAGCTAAAAAAAAAACATTATCTTACACTTTGGCTATTCAAAAATAGCAGATCTACAAGCTTGTAGATCTGCTATTTTTGAAAAATTGTGAAAATGTGTGCAAATCAGTGAAAATACATATTATTTTAAAGCGAACATTTTTAACTCAAATCTTTGCTTCTGGAGGGGTCTATGGAGGGGTCCGCGGCCAAATCCATATCATTTTGGGTGGTCCTTGACAATTATGAAAAAGTTTGAGAACCACTGATATTACAGCAACATCAGTATTTAGAAAACTGTTGGGATTTAGAAGGCATTTTGTGGAATCGGCTGAGAGCCGCGTACACTCTGACGTTGAGAAACGTCAAAACTTCACCACCTTGGTTTGTTTTGGCTTTTCTTTCTTCTCCGGTTGGTCCTGGACGTCCTCGTGGTCAGCGCTCATGTTGTTGGACAGCCATCCCACCGTCACAGAGTTAGCTATGAACAAACACATAGTTAGCTACGAACAAACAGTTAGCTACGAACAAACACAGAGTTAGCTACGAACAAACACAGAGTTAGCTACAGACACACCACATCAACACAGAGTTGGCTATGGAGGAGGCACAAAGGAGCCTCTTAGTGTCTCCTACCGGAACCGCTGCCGGTCATCAGATTATTGTCTTAGGAATGAGACAAAAACTTTAAAAAAAAACATGAATTCAAGTCTCCATGGAGTGACTAATCCATAGTAGGGAAAATGTCATTTTGGGGGTGAACCATCCCTTTAATGCCCAGGACTGCTACAGTAGAAGTGTGCAGATGTATTGAAAGGAGAGCAGAGGGTCTCTAACACTCACATGAAGCTTGGTGCTCTGGACAGTCCTTCTGGAAGTGTTCGACCGAACCACACACCCGACAGCAACCTCCTGCAGAGAAACATGTTATCAGTGTTGATTCAGTCGACTAAAAACTATGAAGAAAGATGTCTGTTGATTTACCTTTATTCACCCAGGAAAACGAAATAAAAACTAAGCTATGACGACTAAAACTAAGACAATTAATTGACAATTTCGTCGCCAAATAAAAACTAGACACTAGATGTTAGTGAGGGACGAGAGGAGAAGAGATCCAGAAAAGTAAGACTAGTCATCACAGGTGCGCGTGCGTGTCACAGACCGAAAATAGCAGATCTACAAGCTCAAAATAGCAGATCTACAAGCTCACAACGCGGCGCGTTGTGAGCTTGTAGATCTGCTATTTTCGGCCTGCAGCTGTAAGTGAAGACCATTTCGATGCCATCACGCCCCGTCAAAAATACATTTTAGTCGACTAAAACCTTACGATATTTAGTCGACTAAAACTAAACGGAATTTAATTCAAAAGACTACGACTAAAACTGAATCAAAATGTATCTGTCAAAATCAACACTGTCAGTTAACCCGTTAAGACCCGAGGCTAATTCCACAAATGCCTTCTAAATCAGTAGTTCCAATAATAATAATCAAAACATAGCAGATGTACAAGCTCGCAAGCGTAGCACGAAAGTGCCGCGCTGTGAGCTTGCATATCTGCTGTGTTTTGAACAGCCAACGGAAACAAATCTAGAATGAAAGAGATGTCACTAAACAAACATCATACACTTTTAACTTACAATTATATCATTGCTGTCGGGCAGAAAACTCCTATCTCCAACTTTTTCCCCCCTTATTTCTTTGTAATCTAACGCCCTATTGATCACACTACAGCGTCACACAAAAGCATCAAAAGCAGCAGATCTACAAGCTCGAAACGCGGCGCTTCGCGTCGCGTTTCGAGCTTGTAGATCTGCTACTTTTGTTGCTTTTGAATTGTAATCCTGAAAAGCAAAAGTTTTAGACATATGAGGTTTCCACCCGACAGAGAGCGTATGTAATGATTCAGAACACGCGTGCAAAACGACCGTTAACTAATAACGCCGAACGATGTCAAACAGTTGACATGAAGTGTGTTGGTTCTAATACCTGCTGCATAGAGGCCTTTGGGGTTATCTGGACAGGACGATGACAGGTGACCGTTCTGACCACAGATGAAACACTTTGCGTAGGGGTAGTCACCTGAAACACATGACCATGACCTTAACATACATGTTACAATACATAGACACATGACCATGACCTTAACATACATGTTACAATACATAGACACATGACCATGACCTTAACATACATGTTACAATACATAAGACACATGACCATGACCTTAACATACTCAGTGTTGATTTCGTCGACTAAAATTATGACGAAACATGTTCGTTGACTACCTTTTTTCCCTGGCGAAAACTAAATAAAATAAATAAAATAAAAACTAAGCTACGACGACTAAAACTAAGACTAAATATATTGACAATTTTGTCAACAAATAAAAACTAGACTAAAATGTTAGTGAGGGATCTAGTGGAGAAGAGATCCAGTAGAACTAAGACTAGTGGAGAAGAGATCCAGTAGAACTAAGACAAGTGGAGAAGAGATCCAGTAGAACTAAGACAAGTGGAGAAGAGATCCAGTAGAACTAAGACTAGTGGAGAAGAGATCCAGTAGAACTAAGACTAGAGGAGAAGAGATCCAGTAGAACTAAGACAAGTGGAGAAGAGATCCAGTAGAACTAAGACTAGTGGAGAAGAGATCCAGTAGAACTAAGACTAGAGGAGAAGAGATCCAGTAGAACTAAGACTAGTGGAGAAGAGATCCAGTAGAACTAAGACTAGTGGAGAAGAGATCCAGTAGAACTAAGACTAGAGGAGAAGAGCTCCAGTAGAACTAAGACTAGAGGAGAAGAGATCCAGTAGAACTAAGACTAGTGGAGAAGAGATCCAGTAGAACTAAGACTAGAGGAGAAGAGATCCAGTAGAACTAAGACTAGAGGAGAAGAGCTCCAGTAGAACTAAGACTAGTGGAGAAGAGATCCAGTAGAACTAAGACTAGAGGAGAAGAGATCCAGTAGAACTAAGACTAGAGGAGAAGAGATCCAGTAGAACTAAGACTAGTGGAGAAGAGATCGAGTAGAACTAAGACTAGTGGAGAAGAGATCCAGTAGAACTAAGACTAGTGGAGAAGAGATCCAGTAGAACTAAGACTAGTGGAGAAGAGATCCAGTAGAACTAAGACTAGTGGAGAAAAGATCCAGTAGAACTAAGACTAGAGGAGAATAGATCCAGTAGAACTAAGACTAGAGGAGAAGAGATCCAGTAGAACTAAGACTAGAGGAGAAGAGCTCCAGTAGAACTAAGACTAGTGGAGAAGAGATCCAGTAGAACTAAGACTAGAGGAGAAGAGATCCAGTAGAACTAAGACTAGAGGAGAAGAGATCCAGTAGAACTAAGACTAGTGGAGAAGAGATCCAGTAGAACTAAGACTAGTGGAGAAGAGATCCAGTAGAACTAAGACTAGAGGAGAAGAGATCCAGTAGAACTAAGACTAGAGGAGAAGAGATCCAGTAGAACTAAGACTAGTGGAGAAGAGATCCAGTAGAACTAAGACTAGTGGAGAAGAGATCCAGTAGAACTAAGACTAGTGGAGAAGAGATCCAGTAGAACTAAGACTAGTGGAGAAGAGATCCAGTAGAACTAAGACTAGTGGAGAAGAGATCCAGTAGAACTAAGACTAGAGGAGAAGAGATCCAGTAGAACTAAGACTAGTGGAGAAGAGATCCAGTAGAACTAAGACTAGTGGAGAAGAGATCCAGTAGAACTAATACTAGAGGAGAAGAGATCCAGTAGAAGAAGAGATCCAGTAGAACTAAGACTAGTCTAGTGGAGAAGAGATCCAGTAGAACTAAGACTAGAGGAGAAGAGATCCAGTAGAACTAAGACTAGAGGAGAAGAGATCCAGTAGAAGAAGAGATCCAGTAGAACTAAGACTAGTGGAGAAGAGATCCAGTAGAACTAAGACTAGTGGAGAAGAGATCCAGTAGAACTAAGACTAGAGGAGAAGAGATCCAGTAGAAGAAGAGATCCAGTAGAACTAAGACTAGTGGAGAAGAGATCCAGTAGAACTAAGACTAGAGGAGAAGAGATCCAGTAGAACTAAGACTAGAGGAGAAGAGATCCAGTAGAACTAAGACTAGAGGAGAAGAGATCCAGTAGAACTAAGACTAGTGGAGAGATCCAGTAGAACTAAAAGACAAGTCATTTTATGTTTGGTTGCGCTCGGGTGTTGTGCTCTGAAAAAGGCAGATCTACAAGCTCACAACACGTCACAGCGCAACACGCTGTGAGCTTGTAGATCGGCTATTTTCAGCATGCAACCAAGTGTAAAATCATCCATTACGACGCCATCAAGGCACCGCCAAAACACATTTTAGTCGACTAAATCAACTGTAGATTTAGTCGACTATAATCTTATGATATTTAGTCGACTGAAACTAGACTAAAACTAAATGGAATTTGATTCAAAAGACTATGACTAAAACTAAATCAAAGTTTACTGTCAAAATCAACACTGACATACATGTTAAAATACATCAGAGAGAGAGAGAGAGAGAGAGGGACCCTCAGTTTCATCTGGTCCTGATGTGAGCTCAGAGTGGAGCAGTTAAGGGGTTAAGTGTGAGTTCAAAGGTCGGGGACACTTTGGGACTCACAGCCTGGGGGTTCGAGACACGTTCCCCACATTCAACGATGCACGTAATTATCTCCCCTTTAATACAAACAGAGTAAACTAATGCACGTAATAATCTCCCCTTTAATACAAACAGAGTAAACTAATGCACGTAATTATCTCCCCTTTAATATAAACAGAGTAAACTAATGCACGTAATAATCTCCCCTTTAATATAAACAGAGTAAACTAGTGCACGTAATAATCTCCCCTTTAATATAAACAGAGTAAACTAGTGCACGTGATAATCTCCCCTTTAATATAAACAGAGTAAACGGTACACGTGACTTTCAAGCCGAGTCATCTTGGGCCAAACTTAAGACAGTAATAACATCTACCAACACATTGGTAAGGTAACAGAAATGTCAGGCTTTGCGTTTCCTCACCGAGAGCAGGGTCTACTCTAGCTCTGCATGTCTGCAGGTCATGCTCCGTGGAGCCACAGCGGTAGCAGATACCCGTCCCCATCTCCTGGTCCCTACGGGCCTCAGGACAGTCTGACACCCCGTGACCCGGCCTCCTGCAGTTAAAACACAGCTAGAGGACAGGATGGACAGAATGAGACAAAAGAGGAGGGGAAAAACATGAATACAACAGTATTACACACACGCACGTCAGATCGGGGGATTTTTTGGCGAGCGTAAATATTTAATATGAAATGTTTAATCAATGGAAATTATTATATTAACCCATTGAGACCTGAAGCCGATTCTACATGTCTCCTAAATCTCAACAGTTTTCTGAAAAACCTATGTTTCTATATCAGTGGTGCTCAATCTTTTTTATGTCCAGGACCCCCAAAATAATATGTATTTGGCCGCGGACCCCCATCAAAATATGTTGTTCCAGGGACCCCCCAGAAGCAACGATTTGAGTTAAAAATGTTCGCTTTAAAAATATATATATTCAAAGATTTGCACACATTTTCACGATTTTTCAAAAATAGCAGATCTACAAGCTCATAGCGCGGCACTCGGTGCCGCGCTATGAGCTTGTAGATCTGCTATTTTTGAATAGCCCAAAGTGTAAAATAATGCTTTTGAGCTCAAATAAAAAAATGACACAGTTCCAGGTCTTAATGGGTTAAGAGCTTGTGTTTAGTTGAGTTGAGTTTATTGCAGCACATTTTGTGGTAACATAGTTAATATTTCATAGGTAATACAAAAAAAAACTAATTTATAAAGAAAAGAACCACATTTCTGAACAAAAATGTATAGGCTGAAGCCGTAGCTTATTACGCCTACCCTTTAACCAAACAAATACACAAATTAAAGTCAAAATGGAGAGAAAAAGAAACGAGGTACAAGGACAAGACACTTTTCTGTACATGTACGTGTTTTCTGTGTATATATATATAAGTATATGTACAGTAGTACAGCAAACAATAACTACACAGTGTAGTTATTGTGAATAACTCCACTGTGACGTAATAAACCATGTTTCTCCTGATCTCTCTCTCTCTCTCTCTCTCACCATGCTGCTCTTCTTGTTGTCCTGTCTCTTTATCCTCCTGTCCTCCCTCCGTCTGTCCTTCCACAAGGCCGTCTCCACCTCCTCCCTCAGTCCTCTGTCCTCCTCCTGTCCTCCTCCTCCTCCTCCTCCTCCTCCTCCTCGCGGTAGAGCCTGTCCCGTCTCCTGCAGGTACTCCAGGAACCCGTTGACGTCGGTGTTGTCATGATACTCCTTCTTCTTCCTGAACAGACCTGAGCCTCCTGTTGTTGTTGTGTGTGTTCGTCTCAAAGGCTCTGCTCCACCCGGGGCTGTTCAAAAGAATACACAACATTTAACCCATTAAGACCTGAAGTCCATTCTACAAACAGTTTTCTGAAAAACGTAATGTTTCTATATCAGTGGTGCTCAATCTTTTTCATGTCAAGGACCCCCAAAATGTACATGTATTTGGCCGTGGGACCCCCATCTCAAAATATGTTGTTCCAGGGACCCCCCCATGAAGCAAAGATTTGAGTTAAAAATGTTCGCTTTAAAATTATAAATATATTCAACGATTTTCACACATTTTCACGATTTTTCAAAAATAGCAGATCTACAAGCTCGTAGTGTGGCACTCGGTGTGCTTCGCCAACCTATGAACGATGCATACAAGGTTCACTCCCACTCCTAGGCCACAGTTTAAGTAAAAGTAAGTCTCTACCTCTGCCGTCTCTCCTCTGGGCCGCTGCTCCTCTGTAAGAACCGGCTGCTGCTCTTCCAGACGGACTGGACTGTGGTCTTCTTCCTGCTCCAGATCCACTGCTACTGCTGTTGCCGCCTCCTCCTCCTCCTCCTGCTGCTGCTGCTAAGGGTTGTCAATAAAATAATTTCAATCAATAATTTAACCCATTCAATCCGGGATTCAACAAATGTCTTCTAAATCCTAACGGTTTTCTGGAGAAAGTATGTTGCTAAAATATCAGTGGTTCTCAAACGCTTTCATGTCAAGGACCCCCAAAATTATATGTACTGGGCCACGGACCCCCATCTGAAAATATATTGTTCCAGGGACACCCAGAAGCAATTAAGATTTGAGTAAAACATAATCCCTGTAAAATATATATATATTCATAGATTTGCACAAATTTTCAAGATTTTTCAAAAATAGCAGATCTACAAGCTCATCTACAAGCTCATCTGCTGTGTTTTAATAGTCAAATTAAAACAACCTGAATTGAAGGTGTTAATTGCGTTTTGGACATAGAAATAAAAAGACATTTATGTTTGTCTTGTAGGCTGTGTGTTAAAGGGCAGATAATTATAATATGCAAATAAATGACTGACAAACAATAATCAAAATAAGGCCATACACAGCATTTCATAAAAATGAATATGTATATGAAAGGAAATTAAATGAAATACCGGAAAAGTCTGATCTAGAAGCTCACAGCGCATCAGAACGCGTTGTGAGCTGATGCGTTGTTTGTGAGCTTGTAGATCTGCTATATTTCCAGTTAGTTTTTAATGTTTGGCAATTTTCCCAACAGATGAATGTATACAGAATCTAAAAGAAACCCTTCTGAAGGTTAACCTATGCAAACATGTGTTTGAGATCATGTGATCATGTAGTGGTCACATGGTCACATGATCATGTGATCATGTGACCATGTAGTGATCACATGATCATGTGATCATGTGACCATGTAGTGATCCTCTGCTGTCACACCTCCCCCTCCTTTCAGCTGGCTCCACGGAGTGGCTTCTGCTTCTTTATGTTTGTGGACGTTATTGGCTCTGGCCCACCTCGTCATGATGTCACTGGACCTGCTGGAGAAGGATCCTGGTCTTTACTTTCATAATAAAACAGGTTTTGATGCTTTATTCATTCATTTTACATTCACTCATTTATTGTAGGGGACCTCCTCCTCCTCATCCTCCTGGAACTCCTCGGGGTCCTCCCCCTGGACGGTCCGATACATAGCCCAGAAGTAGCCCTAGAATGTCTGATGATGATCTCACATACATGTCATGTGTTCCAAAATACACAGCCATAGATCGGTCCCACGCGCTTACGGTTAGCAGAGTGATCTGCGCAGCATTAAAGCGCTCCGTGCTGCGTCTGTACTCACCCAATAATTAACTCCTCTAGACCAGGGGTCTTCAACTGGGGGTCCTCAGAGTTACTACAGGGGGTCCGCCAAATCTTTGTGATATGATTTTTCTTTTTACCTTAACCACTTGAAACCTAGCATCCCTTTTCTGAGGAGAACTTTAGCCAAAAATAGCCGATCTACAAGCTCACAACGCCTTGTGAGCTTGTAGATCTGCTATTTTTGGCAAAGAGGTATAGGTGTAGAGGGGAAAAAAAGAGCAGACCTAGTAAACAAAAAAAGTATAATCTTAAACACAATTTTATACAATAGAGAGTAGGGGGTCCCTGCTTCATCTCTCTCTCAGCTAGGGCGTCCTTGGCCTGAAAACGTTGAAGACCCCTGCTCTAGACTGTCCTCTAGTTTCATATCCATGTGAAAGTTCTGTCAGAAAACGTGTGTTTAGCAAAATATCCACTTTTCCACGAGATTCACGCGGACATCGTTCTCTGTCAAGTTTTCAATTGTTAAGAAACGTTGATCTAAGGCTGGATCACAACCACGCTGTGTCTCTGTGCACCCTGCTACAGTACAACATGGACTGACTGTGTAACTGTAACCTAGGATAATGACGTTAAACTAGTATTAATTACTTTGTACATTAAGTCAACAACAGTCTAAACAATACATTATGACAATAATAATATCAGTATGAATGTAAAACTATAAGTATTTATAATAAAAACTCACTGATCTGATCAGAAACGACGATTCTCCTTCATGTGTTTACCAAGGAAGTGCGTGTGGACTCCTCCTCCTGCACATGCGCGTGCCGTACAGTAGAAACCACTGCTGTTATGCTGCCCCCTGCTGTTCTGGAGTCTCTCTCTCTCTCTCTCTCTCTCTCTCTCTCTCTCTCTCTCTCTCTCTCTCTCTCTCTCTCTCTCGCAACAAGTTTGAAGAGGCTTAATGCCATTAGTCCATAATTCACTAAATAATCACCATTAAGTTAATGGTGATTATTTAGTGAAGTATGGACGATTTGTTTGTTTTGTTTTGAAGTGTTATAACATTGTATCATTTAATCTCACAATAATATATCTTTTAGTTAAATAAAGACAAAAACTAAAACCCACTCTATATTAATTATATTCATATTTATACATTTCAGAACAAAAGCCTCAGGTCTGACATAATAATAGGTTTAAGTAATGTAACAATTTCCCTGTGCTGTGGGAAAGGATTAATAATATGGACATGATGTAACATTAATATACATGTGGTCATATTATATATTAGTCCAGCAGAATATATAATATGGACATGTAACATATAATATAAAAGTATTGGAAATTGGAAATACTCAAGTAAAGTACAAATACCTCAACATTTTACTTAAGTACAGTACAGTACCCACCACTGCATGTTTGTTGATGGTTACAGCTTGAGTTTGTTGTTTGTTGTTTGCGTGTGAGGACATGTCGAGTTGATCTGGGCTGGGCTGTGAGCCCTCAGGCAGGTAGAGGTAGGTAGGTATGGCTGCAGAACAGAAGAATCCAGTTGGATCCACCCCGCTCACCATGTATTGCCCTTAATACACTGTGTGGCTTTCTACAGACGAGCAGTGGTCGTGAGCAGGATCTTCAGGACGTTTGACAGGTAAGGGTTTTGTTTCCCCCTGTGGGCATCTGATGGGTTTGTCTTATTTGGTTGTATTTAAAAGAAAACATAATTAAATGAAATGAAATGAATGGGAGAGAGAAAGAGAAAAAAAAGACAACATTTTCCTCCCCAAAATTAACTTGATTTTAAGAAGGTGACAAATGGTGTTTCATTTGACAATAAATACAGCTGTACTACATTGTGGAGGACATTTTTGTCAAAATGTAAACATGTAAACAAACACACCATGTCATTTACAACTAAACGTTGCTCTCAAGAATGTTTTTGAAAACATTTGTGACAAGTGAGAAATAGACGATGCAATAACCGAAAAGTGATTCTATTTGATCCACTGCACTTCCTTGTTTATTGTGGCGCAAAAACAAAAGAATACCAAAACTCACCCCCATTCTATATGCGAACGGCCTTTTGGCGTGTAGTTGAAGTGCAAAGGGGCGGGCGGGTGGGGAGAGAGTCAGTGCACTGAAGTCAAGGCACAGACTACTGTGTTGTTGACAAACAACAAAAATAAAACCTGGAAAAACAGTTGCGTGCATTAGCGCAAGATGAGGATAAAGGAAACATTCAGTCTAAATGTACAGTTTGATAATTCACAACTACTGTGCCAGATAATCACCAAGAGAGTAAAAAAATAAAACGTTTCAGTCATTCAGTCCGACTTCACTGTAGCCTATAGTAGCCTTTTCATAAATGATAGGCCTATGTATTAGGCTGTCCTGAAAGTTTATAATATTTAGAGAAATTTAAAGTTTCAAATACAAAAGTAGTAGTAGTAGTAGTTGTGAATTACTGGACATTTAGACTGAATGTTTCCTTTATCCTCATCTTGCGCTATAATGCACGCAACTGTTTTGCCAGGTTTTATTTGTGTTGTTTCTCATAAGTGTGCATCCTTGGCTGTCAACAACCCAGTAGTCTGTGCCTTGACTTCAGTGCGCTGACTCTCTCCCCACCCGCCCCCTTGCGCTTCAACTACACACCAAAAGGCCTTTCGCATTCTAATCCCTATAATACCGCCGGATTTGGCCCGGGGCGAGTCTTCCGGTTACCTTATTGACTACTGTCATTTGTTTTCCGAGGCGAACTTGTCCGCCCAGCCCAATACTCATGGAATACTTCCATTGCCGTAAGCAAGGAAATACTTCGTTTTGTTGTTCCTTTTGGGTCAATTTATTAATTTATTTATTAAGTAGCCGTTTAATAAGCGGGATAATGTATGGGGAGGTGGTCATTATTGAAATTTAAAGCCCTTCAGGGTGATTATCCACCTCCGCTCTGCGTCGGTGGATAATCACCCTGTCGGTCTTTCAATAATGACCACCTCCCCATACATTATCCCTTGCTTAATGCGATCATCTCTCATCATAATACTCACCTTCATGAATGAGTTCAAATGTGCGCAACTTGAGGCTCCATAAATTAAAGTCTCGC
>NC_137624.1:42496308-42533808 GCF_963280865.1 Gymnoscopelus braueri | reverse complement strand
GCAGATCTACAAGCTCAGAACGCGTCGCATGGCGTTGTGAGCTTGTAACATTATTATTCTGATATTACATTCTACATTACTTTGCTTTCACTGGTCTACAGTATGTGTCTATATGTGATGTATATAAATTAATTCATTTGTAGAACTATGGTATACAGAAATGTACATTAATGTGTATTCCTTGATGTTTAGTGTATTCCTTGATGTTTAGTCTCTTCACATCCAAAGCATTAAGAGAATGAAGCTGATATGTTGACATCATGTGTTCGTAGGAATCCACCATGGAGACACTTAAGGATCGTATCCTGGATGCTCTGGACCTGCTGAATGACGAGGAGCTCGACAGGTTCAAGTGGCGTCTGCAACAGCCCGGCAATGTTGAAGGTCTCCAGCCGCTGAAAAAGAGAGCTCTCGAGAATGCTAAGATCACGGACATCGTTGACCAGATCGTACAGAATTATCCTGGGAAAGAAACTCAGCTCATGGCGAAACTCCTGTTGAAGGTCAACAGGTTTGATCTAGCGGGGTGGTTTGGAAACACACCAACAGGTATGAAGAGAGTTTAGATAATGTTTATAAGTTAATGTGGTAACACTTATATGCATCCCATGTCTATAATACATTTTAGTCACGTTTAGTCTATGTCCTTAGTTCAGGGTTGATTTCAGATGTGGTAATGTCTAAAAAAGTGTCAAGTGCAGCAATCGTTTCGGTCATGTGATCATCATCATCAGTGCCGGATAATAGATTTTAATAGTTACAAAACCCTGAAAAATATTACAGAAAAAATAAAATCAACAATTGATGTTTTAAACTGGGATCAGACAGATCATATTTTCTTTCACAATAGCACACATGTTGAATATATATTTATTATAACAATGATTATAAAGCATTATGAAATGAATGTTTTACAACCATGAGAACTAACATGGGATGCATAGGATGTGTTGTCAAAATGTCCGCCAGTGCCTAGTAATTATTGTAGTATTATAATACTTGACTTTATAATCTGTAGAGAGTTTATGAGTAGAAGTAAATATTTATATTTACTTCAATACAACACTATTAGAATGAATACAAGATAAATATAGAGAGAAGATATGATTCTTTGATTGTCTGTGGTTCATCTGAACTTATATATGTTCTATCTGTATGTTCTGACAGAAAAAGGTGCCATCACTGAAGACACACTTCTTGGTGAGTAATTGATTATTAAAAACCTAATAAATGAAAGTCTATAGTTTACTTGTTCTGTTGATTGTTCATCAAAATGTACAAATATCTGTCATTGCAGCTCAGGAGAACCGTGATCTGATGGCTGAAGTTGAGAAACTAAAGATTGCAGCATCAAACCAACAGAGTAAGATGAAATGTTTTTTAATCCATGTGTCAGACATTAGTTATCTGATGAATAGTTGTTTTTTAATCCATGTGTCAGACATTAGTTATCTGATGAATAGTTGTTTTTTAATCCTCTGTGTGTAAGGCACCATGTTCCTAAAGGGGAACCAAAATGAGCCAATCATCATAATAATCATAAATTATTGAATATTTAAAATGAAGCACAACTACAATAGGCACAATTATATCATGATATACTGTAGAATAAAATGTAACCTCAGTTAAGGTCATTATTCAGTCATGTTAAGGTTTTCTTGTGTCTATGTCTCCAGGCGATGCTTCTGCTGTGCCTCCACGCCCAGTGCCTCCAGTGCCTACAGTATCTACAGTGCCTACAGTGTCTCCACGCCCAGCAGTAGGCCTACCTGGAAGCTTGAACAGGGAGGACTATTTACAGCGTGAGTACATGGTGGTTTTGTGTGTGTGTGTGTGTGCGTGCGCGCGTGCGTGCGTGCGTGCGTGCGTGCGTGCGTGTGTTGGTTGGGAAGAGTACTTTTACTTTCAGTAGTATGTTGATGCCAATACTTTTGTACTTTTACTCAAGGAAAATGTTGAATATTTAACTTTGACTTGTAACAAGAGTATTTCTACTTTGTGGTATTGATACTTTTACTTCAGTTAAAACACGAGGCGTTGTGAGCTTGTAGATCGGCTATTTTCAGCAAATGTTCCCCCAGAATAGGGATGCTAGCCAAAGTTCTAGTAAAAAAGTTCAAATCATGAACAGATTTGGCCCCCCCCCCCCCCCCTTATTTTGATCAGATGTAGATGATTTGAAATCATTCCGGACACGGCGACCGGCAGTTCACATTTTGTTGTGATCACGTGATCACTCTTTTTGGGTGATCTGGTGATCATTCACAGACTGCTGAACAGCGCCCTCTGTCGTTAAACCACTGAAAACACACATGTGAAAATGTTTTAAATTATTTATTAGTTTTAATGTGTCATGAACACAATATGACACGCATCTGTGTCATATGTAAGATGTCTTTGGCTATTTTAGAAAAATCGTGAAAATTCTACAAATGTCTTCTAAATCCTAAGAGTTTTTTTTTTGTTGAAAAAAACGTATGTTGCTATAATGTCAGTGGTTCTCACACTGTTTCATGTCAAGGACCTCCGAAATTATATGTATTTAGCCGCGGACCCCCATCTGAAAATGTGTTGTTCCAGGGACCCCCCAGATTTGAGTTAAAAATAATAATATATGTATTCAAAGTTTAGCACACATTTTCATGATTGAAAAAAAATAAATAGCAGATCTACAAGCTCGCATTGCGGCACTCGGTGCCGCAATGCGAGCTTGTAGATCTGCTATTTTTGAATAGCCCAAAGAAATCTTCAATATGACACAGATGCGTTCCCGGTCTTGAATGGGTTAATAAGTTGTGTCTTTTTTCATGTGTTTTTTCTCTCAGATTCCTCTCGTCTGTCATTGGACCCAAACACAGTGAATGAGAACCTCATCCTGTCAGAAAACTACAGGAAGGCGACTTGGACAGGACAAGACCAACCGTATGCTGATCATCCACAGAGATTTACCTTTTGGTCTAATGTGTTGAGTAGAGAGAGTCTGTCTGATCCTTGTTACTTTGAAGTTGAATGGAGTGGAGAGTATGTTCATATAGCAGTCAGTTATAAAGACATCAACAGAAAGGAGGCGAGGCTATCATCCTTTGCACGGTCTGACATGTCCTGGGCGTTACGGTGCTCTGGTTCTGTTGGTGCTGAACGCTACGAGTTCTATCACAACGACATTCCTACTGCAGTGTCAGTACCTCGTCCCTCCACAGGGAGGAACAGGGTCGGTGTTTTTGTAAACCAGACAGAAGGTTGTCTCTGTTTCTATCATTTAGACGGAGCCGACAAGATGTCGCTCATTCATAGAGAAACAACCTCCTTCGTCAGAGGACCTCTCTATGCAGGGATAAGTGCTTATAAAGCTACTGCAGAAGTGTGTGAGATCTGGTAAACATGACACGTAATGTATAACCTCTTAAACCCTCTATTCTATTAGCTGACCAGGGTTCCTCAGGGCTCTGCCCCTTTTTTCCTCTACACCAAAACTCTTTATATAGCTAGTTTATACATGAATACAAAACTCTCTCTCTCTCTCTCTCTCTCTTTCGCTCTCTCCCTCCTTTGTTCTGATTTAGTTTAAGTTTTTAATTGTAATGTATTGGTGGTCAGGGACGATAATCTTGGTGAATGAGACCCAGTGTGTTTTAATGTTTGCTCTATACTTATATTATGTTACAATTACCTGATCAAATGTTTTATCTAAATCAATCTGTCTATAACCTACTGATCAGCTGATGTGAATTACTGATCAAATGATGATTCTTTGTGTTACTGTACTTCTGTGCTGTTTACTTTTTCTCTAATAAAGTATTTAAACAATCAATCAATCCCTTCTTGCATAAAGTTCATAATAATAACTTCATAATGGCATCTTTGCCATTATTTTATACTTTGTCTATTCAAAAATAGCAGATCTACAAGCTCATAGTGCGGCACCTTTTATCATTAACATTTTTGCAAAACCTTTGAATAATAATGTCATTTTTTTAAGAGAACATTTGTAACTCAAATCTTTGCTTCTGGAGGATTCCTTCTTCTAAATCCTGTGTTTCTATAATAATATAATATCAGTGGTTCTCAAACTTTTTTCATGTCAAGGACCCCCAAAATGATATGTATTTGGCCGCAGACCCCCATCTCAAAATATGTTGTTCCAGGGACCACCAGAAGCAAAGATTTGAGTTACAAATATTCATTTAAAAATATATATATATCCAAAGATTTGCTCAAATGTTCACGTTTAAAAAAAAATAGCAGATCTGCAAGCTCAGTGCCGCGCTATGAGCTTGTAGATCTGCTATTTTTGAATATCCAGAGTATAAACTAATGGTTACAGTGGTTACACAGATGTGTTCCTGGTTTTAATGGGTTAATGTCTAAACTTGTGTGTAGGGTTACACCACAACATAAGTTAGAGCAGTGGTTCTCAACCTTTTCAGCCTGGGACCCCCAAAATAACCATATGTGAACTGGGGACCCCCCAAAATAACCATATATGAACTGGGGACCCCCAAAATAACCATATTTGAACTGGGGACCCCCCAAAATAACCATATGTGAACTGGGGCCCCCCCACGGTGGGGGGCTCCACCCTGACATGCACTTGGAATGTAAGAGTTGAGGCATTACATTTAGTTTGACTCGGTTCCACAGATCAATATTGGGAAAATAGCAGATCTACAAGCTCGCAACTCCTGGCGTTGCGAGACGTTGTGGGCTTGTAGATCGGCTCTTTCTTATTATTTGACAGTTTGGCCATTGTTTTAACCGTTTTTTATAGTAGGCCTATAGTTTGTTGATTGCTTTTGATGCAGTACTGGTATTGTTCTTTTCTTTTTTCGAGTTATTAAAAAGGTCTCAAAAGTCCTTAAATTGTCATCTGGGGTCTGAGGACCCCCAAAAAATCATGTGTGTGTGTGTGTGTGTGTGTGTGGGGGGGGGGGTTTAACTGTAATCTGTAGTAGAGATTACAGATAAAACCCCAGAAGAACATTAAGGTGATGCTGCATCCATCAGTTCCTCCTCCTAATCTGTGATTTTCAGCTATAAGCAATCCATTATCTTATACTTTGGCTATTCAAAAATAGCAGATCTACAAGCTCGTCGCGCGGCACTCGGTGCCGCGCTACGAGCTTGTATGAGATTTTGTATCAGTGGTTCTAAAACTTTTCCATGTCAAGGACCTCCCAAAATGATATGTATTTGGCCGCGGACCCCCATATCTAAATATGTTGTTCCAGGGATAACCCCCTATAAAACATGTCTGGTCAGTTGGTCAGCAGGTTTCATGAATAAGTGTAAATCAGGGGTGGAAAAAGTACTCAAATTCTTTACTTCAGTAAAAGTACAAAAGTATTGGCATCAAAATGTACTTAAAGTACCAAAAGTACTAAAATATTTGAAAATAGCAGATCTAAAAGCTCACAACGCGTCGCGATGCGACGCGTTGTGAGCTTGTAGAACTGCTATTTTCAAATAGCCGAGCTATAAAATAAAGCTAAAGTGGTTAATGTATGTTTCATAATATCATAATTTATATCTGAAAAGTAACTAGTAACTATAGTTTTCAAATAATTGTAGTGGAGTAAAAGTACAATATTTGCCTCCGAGATAGTGGAGTAGAAGTAAAAGTATTGGCAATCGGAAATACTCCAGTAAAGTACAAATACCTCAAAATTGTACTTAAGTTAAGTACAGTACTTTAGTAAATGTACTTAGTTACTTTCCACCACTGATGTAAATAGACAATATTTTGGACCAATAATACATGTCCATATTATATATTCTGCTGGACTAATAATATGACCACATGTATATTAATGTTACATCATGTCCATATTATATATTCTGCTAGACTAATATATAATATGACCACATGTATATTAATGTTACATCATGTCCATATTATTATTCCTTTCCCACAGCACAGGGAAATTGCTACATTACTTAAACCTATTATTATTATGTCAGACCTGCGGCTTTTGTTCTGAAATGTATAAATGTGAATATAATTAATATAGAGTGGGTTTTTGTTTTTGTCTTTATTTAACTTAAAACAAATATATTATTGTGAGATTAAATGATACAATGTTATAACACTTCAAAACAAAACAAACAAATTATCCATAATTCACTAAATAATCACCATTAAGCCTCTTCAAACTTATTTAATTAAACGTTTGTATTCATTGGGGGGGGGGGGGGGGGTTCCTTGAAACGGTTGCGGGAGGGGGACTTAAAACAGTAGCTAGTTCGACCCTGCCCACAATGGGAGGGGTTGATGGTTTAACTCCGCCCACCTTTCTCTCTCTCTCTCCCTCCCTCCCTCCCCCCCCCTCTCTCTCTCTCTCCCTCCCTCCCTCCCTCCCCCCCTCTCTCTCTCTCTCCCTCCCTCCCCCTCTCTCTCTCTCTCTCTCTCTCTCTCTCCCTCCCCCTTCTCTCTCTCTCTCTCTCTCTCTCTCTCTCTCTCTCTCTCTCTCTCTCTCTCTCTCTCTCTATCTTTACTCGAGTAAAAGTACAAACGTATTGGCATCAAAATGTACTTAAATTACCAAAAGTAAAGTAAACATGCAGAATGTCCCATTTCACAAGTTTTCAAATGTATAAAATGTATACAAAATAGCAGATCTACAAGCTAATGTATGTTTTGTAATAATAATCAAAATCCACAAAGTAACTAGTATATAAAGTTTTCAAATCATTGTAATGGAATAAAAGTACAATATTTGCCTCTGAGAAGTGAAAAGTATTGAAAATTGCAAATACTCCACTAAAGTAAGAAAATACCTCAATATTGTACTCAAGTACAGTACTTGAGTAAATGTACTTAGTTACTTTACACCACAGCAGCTGTTTCTTTTATTGCACAATTTGAGGAAGAGCCCCGCCCACCGGAAACACATGGGCGGTGACGTCATATCTCTTACAACAACACAAACAAGTCAAATACAGATCTGATGCCTTTGTTCTCTCTGGTCTGTTTACTCTGTGAAACCTTGGATAGATCTACAAGTATTAACCTGCATGGTAAGTCCTTTAGATCTCTAGTCATTTCTATCTGCATGTTGTGTGTAGATCTAAGCTTTTTGTTTAGCGTCGCTTTAAGCAGGCTTTATCCGCAGGACCCGTGGGAAGCCTGGTTCCTATTGTCAATCAACACGTGTGATCCGCTTTAGAGCCCGCCTACTGTATCCGGTCATTCCGCACCGCACACATACATTAGAGAAACGTTTCCGTATCTGGTTTCAGACGCAGACCGGATCAGCCACTTGCAAAGCAACTTGATCCCAGTCTGAGCTTCTGTATGTAGCATTAGCTAAAAAGCTAGGTTGGTTCTCGATAAGACTGGGGGGGGGGTCAGTTTGGCTTTAGGGTTGCACATCCGGCGCAGAACGGATATGTAATGTGTCTATGTATTGTGTGCGTGGAAATGACCGGATACAGTAGGCGGGCTGTAGACCGGATGTGGTAAATAGGCGAGGTACAGGCAACGCTGACTAACGTCACACGTTAAAAACAAAGGAACGTGTCGTTTTTGGTCGAAAACAACCAATGGTGTAAAGTAACTAAGTACATTTACTCAAGTACTGTACTTCAGTACAATTTTGAGGTATTTTGTTTTACTTTACTGGAGTATTTCCAATTTCCAGTACTTTTACTTTAGACTTATACTCCACTACATCTCATAGGCAAATATTGTACTTTTACTCCACTACTATTATTTGAAAACTTTAGTTACTTTGTAGATTTAGATTATTATTACAAAACATACATTAACCACTTCAGCCCTATAGGATCTACATAGATCTGCTATTTTCATACATTTTAATACATTTGAACTCTTGTGAAATGGGACATTCTGCATAACGAGTACTTTTACTTTCGGTACTTTAAGTACATTGATGCCAATATCTGTACTTTTTACTCAAGTAAATTTTGAATTCCGGACTTTTTACTAGTCGTAGCAGAGTATTTCTACATTGCAGTATTGATACTTTTACTTAAGTAAAACATTTGAGTACCTTTCCCACTGCCCACAGGTACCTGTGAAGGTCCGTCTACCTTAGTTAGATCTGACAACAGTCCCAGACATGGCTCAGCAGAGAGGAGTCAACAGTCTGCAGTTCAACCAGGACCAGAGTAAGATATGGAAGACATGTTATAAACAGTAACTAAGTACATTTACTCAAGTACTGTACTTAAGTAAACATGTTGAGGTATTTTTTTTTTTACTTAACTTGAGTATATCCTAGCCTCGTGTGGCCAGACAATATCACACGACACACTGCTAAGTGCGATGCAATTTTGCAAAGGCAGATTCGTCTGGAACCAGGCTAAGTATATCCAGTTTTCTGTACTTTTACTTCTACTCCACTAATTAATGGTCTAGCTCATACATGGGCAACTGGCGGCCCGGGGGCCACATGCGGCCCCCACCTTCACTTAATGGGCCCCACAGGTTAATATCAGAATACTGATATATTATTGATTTCAGCTGTTATGATTCCAAACATGACCCGCTTTAATTACTTCAGTCTATATTAGTAGCCTAATGACTAGTATTACAATTCTTAATTCTATTGTCTTTTTTATGTCCAATGTATTTGTATTTAAGTTCATAAAGTTAACATAAGTATAACTAAATGCATTTGAAATTAAAATGTAACTTTTCAGGATTCCAATTCAAAAGTAGCAAAAGTAGCAGATCTACAAGCTCAAAACGCGTCGCTTTTGAGCTTGTAGATCGGCTACTTTTGTGTGACATAGAATGGCGAAAAAGTTAAAATACGGAGACACTGTATATACAATGTGTTCCTCTGGAGTGAGTGTGTAAATATAGTGGCCCTCTACATCATCAAAGTTGCATCACTCCTGGTCTAGCTCCTAGCTATTTGTGTGATATGGTAGACCCCTAAGTGTGATATGGTAGACCCCTAAGTGTGATATGGTAGACCCCTAAGTGTGATATGGTAGACCCCTAAGTGTGATATGGTAGACCCCTAAGTGTGATATGGTAGACACCTAAGTGTGATATGGTAGACCCCTAAGTGTGATATGGTAGACCCCTAAGTGTGATATGGTAGACACCTAAGTGTGATATGGTAGACCCCTAAGTGTGATATGGTAGACCCCTAAGTGTGATATTGTAGACCCCTAAGTGTGATATGGTAGACCCCTAAGTGTGATATGGTAGACCCCTAAGTGTGATATGGTAGACACCTAAGTGTGATATGGTAGACCCCTAAGTGTGATATGGTAGACTCCTAAGTGTGATATGGTAGACCCCTAAGTGTGATATGGTAGACTCCTAAGTGTGATATGGTAGACCCCTAAGTGTGATATGGTAGACCCCTAAGTGTGATATGGTAGACACCTAAGTGTGATATGGTAGACCCCTAAGTGTGATATGGTAGACTCCTAAGTGTGATATGGTAGACCCCTAAGTGTGATATGGTAGACCCCTAAGTGTGATATTGTAGACCCCTAAGTGTGATATGGTAGACTCCTAAGTGTGATATGGTAGACCCCTAAGTGTGATATGGTAGACCCCTAAGTGCCAGTGCGCACCCTCAGATCATCTAGTCAGGGTCTACTGGAGACTCATAAGGCTAGTTTGGTAGCTATGTAGCTATAAACCAGGCCTCTATTTCACAATTGTAGTTAGTCCATAATGCTGCAGCACGTCTTTTAACTGGAACCCGCAAGCATGATCACATCATTCCGATCCGGGCCACTCTCACTGTTCATCACAGAATACATTTTTTGTTTGAATTGTTTGTTTTTAAATCTCTGAAGAGGCTGGCACCTCTCTGACCTCTCATGATTACACCCCTCCAGGGCCTTGAGATCTGCAGATCAGCAGAAACGTATTGTCCCAAAGACACGTTTCAAAACTAGAAGGGATGGCGCCTTTTTAGTAGTGGCCCCCTACATTATGGAACGAGCTACCTTTCCTCCCGTTGAAACTTTTAAAGCCCACCTTAAGACTAATTTTTATACTTTGGCTTTTAATCCAGCTTGTGGTCCTTGTCTCTTTGTTGGCTTTTGATGTTTTATTTTCTTCATGGTTTTTTATATTTATTTTAATGTTTATTATTATTTTATTTTTTTCATTATGTATTACTTTTCTCGATTGTTTTATGTATTTTCTCTTGTGCCGCACTTTGGGAACCTTGTGTTTGCAAAATGTGCTACCCGTATATAAATAAAGTGGATTGGATTGGATTTTGGTTTCTGACCGAACTTGCATTATATGAGCATGAGTCCTATCTTCCTATATGTTTATTATTATTATCTCCGCCAGGCCGAAGGCATGGCGAGAGAGTATGTTTTGCCCCCTGTCCGTCCGTGTGTCCGTCCGTCCGTCCTTCTGTCTGTTAACAGCTAATCTCCGCCACCGTTGGCCCAGTCGCTGTGAAACTGCACACACACACTCCCTGGATGCCACAGCAGAACCTCTGCCCCACATTTTTCAGATCAGCCTGTCATAGCGCCACCATGAGGCCGACTTTTGCAAAACACATGTTTGGATATTACTCCTACAGATTTTTTTTTTGTCCAAACAACACACAAATCAGTACACAGTATCTCTATAGTCATGTGATCAACACGGATCTGTCCGATTTTCCAGATTCCATCCTGATTGGCTAAGATTGGCTCCCAAAGTTTGCAGGATTGCTCCGTTTTGAACACAATGCCTCAAATCATGAACGCAGCTTGCGATTTCCGTGAAATTTTGTACGCACATTCCCACTAGGCCGAGGAAGAAATGCCACTTGATGCCACTTTTTTAAATCAGCCTCATGGTGGCGCTATAACAGGCCGATTTGCATTTTTAACTATAACTGCACCGATCTGCCAGAAACTTTGCACGCACACTCCCTAGAGGCCAAGAAAAACATCTGCTCTGCATTTTTCACATTTGCCTTTTATAGCGCCACCAGGAGGCCGACTTATGTAAAACACATTTTTGTTTACTTCTGTGCAGCACTTTGGGCAATCTTTGGTTGTATGTAAATGTAATCTATAAATAAAGTTTGATTTAAACTGCTTCCTTCTCCGCGCTCTTCTGTGGGCAGCACTCAGCTGGGTGAAGCTGAAAACAAGTTCCCCGGCGGGATGAAAAAGGTCACCAAAAAAATAACAAAAACAAAACAAAAAAACATTGAAGACCCTTGCTCTACGGCACTGTTTCTCAACCAGGGGGTCGGCACCCAAAAGCAGGCAAGGGACCGTAATATATTGGCCGCAGACTTCTTGGTCAAAATGAAATACTCCAGTAAAGTAAAAATACCTAAAAAAGTGTACTTAAAGGGATACTTCACTTTTGGGCCGGGGACACATTTAAAAAAAATATTAAAAATAAATGAAAAAAGTTATGGAAAATTCATGGCCCCCTCACGACACACAGTGTCCTACTAATGTGTGAGGGGGCCATGAATTTTCCATAACTTTTTTCATTTATTTTTAATATTTTTTTTAAATGTGTCCCCCGGCGGAAAGTGAAGTATCCCTTTAAGTACAGTACTTGAGTACTTGTACTGTACAATTAGACCATTGTCTATCCAAAACTAGATATTCAACTTGATGTTCACAGACGGAACAAGATACAGAGAGAGAGAGGGGAAACTTTTGGAAAATGTATTTGTTTCCTTGTCACGCAACCTCACACGCTTCACACTTGCAACATGGACATTCTGTACAGCATGATTTACACAGAGTTCTCTCTCTTGACAAACTTGACAAACTGGCTATTTGACTTGAGTTCATTTAACCTCCACCATCAGTTTGATTCTCTTCCTCATAAGTTCACCTCAAACTGTGATGTATTCATCAGTGCCTGTTTACTTTTCCACCAGCTATTTAACACCAGTTTATTTTATTGTCTCCGCCAGGCCGTAAGGCATGGCGAGAGAGTATGTTTTACCCCCTGTCCGTCCGTGTGTGTGTGTGTGTGTGTGTGTGTCCGTCCGTCTGTGTGTCCGTCTGTGAACAGCTAATCTCCCGCACCGTTGGCTTGATCGCAGCGAAACTTTGCACACACACTCCCTGGATGCCAATTCAGAACCTCTGCCCCAAATGTTTCACATGGGCCTGTTATAGCGCCACCAGGAGGCCGATTTGTGCAAAACATATATTTTGACAGTACTCCTTCAGATTTGATCCAAACATCACGCAAATCAGTACACAGTATCTCTATAGTCATGTGATCAACACGGATCTGTCCGATTTTCCATATGCCATCCTGATTGGTTAAGATTGCCTTCCAAAGTTTGCAGGATTGGTTTGTTTTAAACAAAATGCCTCAAATCATGAACACAGCATGCGATTTCCTTGAAATTTTGCACGCACATTCCCACTAGGCCGAGGAAGAAATGGCACCCTTTTCACATTGGCCAGTTATAGCGCCACCAGCAGGTCTAATTTAGCGACACACATTTTTGGAACAAAATGCCTCAAATCATCAATGCAAGGTCCGATTGCCGTGCAAGGCCTAAGAAGAAATGGCACCCTTTTCACATTGGCCTATTATAGCGCCACCAGGAGGCCACAATAACCTACCTGACCTGGCGGAGACCTGTGCTCCGAGGAGCACTTTTTCTAGTTACATTTCATTTTATTTGATGGAGGTACAGGACAACAGTTGTAGAAAAACAGCATGTACAGTACTCGTTCATAAATAAGTATATACATAAATCTATTCCATGTTCCCTGGTTAGAGAGACTGCCTGGGAAGTCAGAGGTCCCAGGTTTGAGTCCAGGCCTCGGCCATGTGTTAAAGTGTCCTTGAGCAAGACACTTGACCCTTAACTGCTCCCTGAGGCTCTGCCTAAGAAAAAATGTATGTAATGTATGTTTTGTAATAATAATCTAAATCTACAAAGTAACAAGTAACTAAAGTTTTCAAATAATTGTAGTGGAGTAAAAAGTACAATATTTGCCTCTGAGATGTAGTGGAGTAGACATAAAAGTACTGAAAACTGGAAATACTAAAAATACATAAAAAGTGTACTTAAGTACTACTTGAGTAAATGTTCTTAGTCACTTTACAACACTGCATTTTTGTACTTCTATTATTAAGTTATTTAGTTGTTCCTGTCGTTTTTCACACTTACTGTTAGCTGTGATGACACACAGGGATCAATAAAGATTATCTATAATTTATGCACAATAAATGAGAATGCGGAAATTTCAGGAAAGTATTGCAACAGCATGACTTTATCAACCTACAATGAGAGCATTGTAGGTTGACTAGATACCCAAACTACCCAAACTTGTGAGAGAGAGGGAGAGATTTGGCCTAGATTTTCCAGCAACACCCAATTTTGCAGCCTCACTCTTGTGTTTCTATAGCAGGTGAGTCTGTAGATTAGAGGTGTTGCCTCCAGATGCTTGCACCGTACCCAGACACAGTTTACAGATAACCTCATTGACATTCTCAGGTTCCCTTTCAGCATTGCGTTTTTATCCAAACAGTGCTATCGGTGTGCAAGTAATGTACTCACACCCGTAACACCAACACCGGGTACTATGACATCCCTACTAGCAAGCAACCAATAGACCCTAGCTAGCAACTGCCTATTATACCCTACAAACCACCTATTAGACCCTAGCAACCACTGTTTACCCTAAAAACACTACTCAACACTGTCAACACTAGCAAAACTTTTAACACTACTACTTTAACACATTTAAAACCTTTAACACCATCTGTAAATACTTTATCACCCTCAAAACCTTTAACACCTTCAAAACCTTCAAAACCTTTAACAACTTTAAAACATTTAGAACCTTAAACCTTTCAAACCTTTAGAACCTTTAAAACTAGGGATGTTCGATATTGACTTTTTTTTACCGATATCCGATTTACAGATATATGCAGGCTTTTTCACCAAAAATCAACTAATTGTCAGGTAACAGCATCACATATCTAATAAAATAAAACGGCTATACTATCAATATAATATCTATTCAATCTAATATAATACAGAGATGTTGTTAGGTTTTCAATAAAGTGAGTCCTGGGACTCACTGGTGGTCATTTGAGTCCCACTAATCTTAGATTAGATGTTGGCATATTTGACAGAGCAGAAGCATAATTGCTTGGATGCCTATAACATTAACGAGCGTCAACAAGCGTCAGCTGGACACACACACCTGCCCTCTGCAGTGCTCTAATTTGTACTTACTGTACCTGACAGTAAGACTTTTCTGGTCTTCTGTACTTACTGTACCTGCTAGCCTGGCATAGCCAGACTAATATCTGGAATATCTGTGTGGAATCTGTGGAAAGTTTTTAGTTTTTGTCTTGGCTTTGTTATTTTTTGCCATTGTTTTTAAACCCTGTAGCACTTTGTGATGTACGAAAAGGTAAATTGCATTATAAATAAAATGTATTATTATTATTATTGCAGCCAGCCAAGGAAGCCTACCGTAGTATCAAGGGCAACACCACCAGGATACTGAACAGTTTCCACCTGGCTGCTGACTGTTGATCAAGGCCTGACCACTGCCTGTCACTAGGCTGGCCATACACTTTACCTTTCCTTGTGGATCTAGCGTGTGGATTTTAAAAAGTTACCGCCCTACGCAGACTACCATTCTATGTGACCAGGACAATGTGTTGTGAACACTTTTGCACCTTAATGTCTAATCTCATGTACAGACCTGCTGCTATGTGGACCTACACCCAAGTGTTGCCACCTTGCAACATTACATTACATTACAGCCATTTAGCAGACGCTTTTATCCAAAGCGACTTACAATAAGTGCATTCAACATAGGTAGGGAACGAAAACTACTAATCACCAGAAGTCTTAAGTGCATTTTCTGCAAAAACAAGCAACCAAGAGTATACCTAGCGCTAAGGTAAATGTGCAATATATCAGCTACCTATTTCCTTAAACAGATGAGACAAAATAAATAGGAAAATCAAATGAGCAGGAGCTAAAACAAATAAGTGTATCGACTAAACAAGATCCAATAAAACAATACAACAATAAAACAAGCGTTCGTACAACTAGTTAACAACAAGTAGGCCAGGCAGAGAGGAAGGGTAGTGTTTCCTGAAGAGGTGGGTTTTCAGCCTGCGGCGAAGGTGGGTTTTCAGCCTGCGGCGAAAACCCACGTAGCAACGTATATCTAACCTCATGTACTTACTGTACCTGTTGGTCTGGGACTGGCATAGCCAGACTAATATCTTGAATCTCTGTGTGGAACATTTGGTGCATTTCCAAGGGGCGGATTTGCACTGGCAGATTCGTCTGGTTTCCAGGCTATTTACCTGCTGGTGTATGTATTTCTGTCTGATTAAGTATTCAATCAATATATGACGATGTGTTTATTTTGGTCTCTCCTTTACATGTTTTTCTTTATTGTCTCCGCCAGGCCGAAAGGCATGGCGAGAGAGTATGTTTTGCACCCGGTCCGTCCTCCGTGTGTCCTGTCCGTCCGTCAGCAGCTAATCTCCGGCACCTCTGCCCCAATTTTTTCACATGGGCCTGTTATAGCGCCACCAGGAGGCCGATTTGTGCAAAACCCATTTTTTTATTTTACTCCTACAGATTTGATCCAAACGTTATGCAAATCTGTACACAGTATCTCTATAGTCATGTGATCAACCCGGATCTGTCCGATTTTCCAGATTCCATCCTCATTGGTTAAGGTTGGCTTCCAAAGTTTGCAGGATTGGTCCGTTTTGAACAAAATGCCTCAAATCATGAACACAGCCTGCGATATCCGTGACATTTCACATGCACATTCCCACTTGGCGGAGGAAGAAATGCCACCCCTTTCACATTGGCCTGTTATAGCACCACCAGGAGGCCACAATAAAGTACCTGACCTGGCGGAGACCTGTGCTCCGAGGAGCACCTTTTCTAGTTATTTTTGTTTCTGCACCTTAATATGTTTGACGTGCTCGAGTTTAGAAAATTAACTAAGCATTATACTGAAATATATAATTAATTATGTGTTGTATCCTGCATGTATAACTGAATATTTTAATTACAGTATTTAGCATATTTAATTCAGTCACGTTTAATTAATTATGTGGTAATGAATAGCCTGCCATTTGAAGCATCATGAGCCTGTTGTGTTTGGATATCATGTCATCTATTTATCCCCGGCACTAAAGCCACTGAGAACATCGTTCCCAGCCTTACTCATCTGCGAAGAGAAAAGCCTGGTCACGACCTGAAGCAGAGAGTGTCTGTCTATATGGGCGGAACTTCCGTTGTAGGCTACTTATTTCCCCCGAATTTTTTTTTACCAATCACAACACTCGTTTCATTCACGGAGAATGTTAACAGATTTGTAAAGCATCAATCTAATTTCCTTGGGCGGTACAAATTCCGGTAGGGGGCTTTTCTGATCCACAGCTTGGACCCCCAAGCTGTGGATCAAGGGTTTCCATGGATGCCCAAAATAGGGACAACAGGTTGAAAGTGGTTAATGAATGTATGGTTGCGGACAAGAAAACGTGTCTAAACAACAACTTGTGTTACTTGTCACATGTAGATGGGTTGAGAAACTAGGGGATGGTAATTGCCATGTAAATCGCCCCCGTTTGAAAAGACCTTTAGTGATCCAGGGTTCTGTGTGTTGTGTGAAGTGAACAAGATGAGCAGTGGGCTACTTTAAAGGCTGTTAACCCTAACCCTAACCCATCCGATATTTATGCTTTTGATTGGGTGGGTTATATGTATGTTTGCCCCAAACACCCCAAGATACTTCTGTAAAGATTATTTTCAAATGACACAAAATATGTATTTATTCTACTAAGTAAGTTGATAGGTCAAATGCATATCTTAGTTATAAAAAGCCAGCAGACTCTTAGTTCTACAAACCAGTAGATATTCATTCATGTTGACCTATTGGCCTAGTGTAACCTTGACGAGTGCACGGTGGGCCTGTAACCCTAGGGGGGCTTACGGTACCAGGATGGCACAAATGAACAGTTCCGCCCCCGTATCCGTCGCTCTACGCGTTGGTTTTCGCAGCCTGTCAGCATGCTGCAAGGTGGCAGCCCCACCAGCTGACTAGCCATCGCAGGGCCAACCACCCAGCATGGTGAAAATAAAACAGTTACGAAACCAAAAAACACATTTATTTACTTTGTAATAATATTAATTTTGACGTAGTTTGCCGATCCTATTCTGCAATGTAGAGTAGAATGAAATGTGACAAATTGACAGGAATGTGTCTGCTTGTCAGAAATAGCTAAAATAACCAATCCACAAGCTCATGACGTTGTGAGCTTGTAGAACTGCTATTTTTGCTATTTTATTTTAAGGAAAAGTAAAATATAATTTAACAAAATAGGCACAGCAGGTTGAAAGTGGTAAATGAATGTATGTTACTCATCCCACTTAGAATTCCCCTTTAGGCTTGTGGATAAGATGGAGGAGGAAGAGGAGGTCAAAAGGAGGGTGAGTGTAGCAGTAGTGGCTCAGAGCCTGATGACCAAAATTCGAATATCTTCCTAAAGGGGTGATTCTCCTTTAGACTAGTGACAGCACAGAAGTAAAACACTAAAAGGACACAAAACATAAAAAGGTCCTGGGGACTTCCATTGTGGTCCTATGTATTCAATTCATTAACAGAGCTTAGAATATTAACACATTAATACATGTCATCAACAAGTTACGATGTTGGCTTTCCACTCGGGGGACCCGGGTTCGATTCCCGGGCGTTACACATGAGTTGTAATATCCCCAAAAATTACAACAGGTCAGTAGAACAGCCTTCTTCACTGCTGCCTGAGGAAAAGATTAGAGCCACTGCTGAGCGGTCTGTATGTAGGCTACACAGCCATGTCTGTAAGCCTGATCAAAATGCTCTATTTGCTGTAGCATATTTGAGGGCGTCAATAAATACGTATTGTTGGCATTCCCATCTTTCTCTACATATTGTATTTTGAAAATACAAAATACATGTATTTTGGAGTATTTGTATTTTGTTACAAGATACATTTTGATGTACGGTATTTTGCCCATCACTACATGTCCACCTATTGTGCAATGTAACAGTAGTAGGACATAACAACAGTAAATTATCTATGGGAACATTGCAGAACCAGGGTAGGGTATTTTTTTTTATCTGCACAAAAGATGAATTACTTGTAGTATGAGGAAGGATCAGATGAGGGCTTTTCTTTTTAATCTGCATAAAACTGATACCCTGCAGTATGAGGATACAGGGGTGAGCTCTAGGGGGTGCTCAGGGGTCGGCGACCCCTTAGCTCTGACACTATGGGGGCTGGGGGCTCACGCATGCTCCACATGCACGCACCGTCAGCGGCGGTCTTTAACACCTTAAAGTTTAAACAATAGCCTCTCAAGGTTCGCGCCGTCAGTGGCGAGCCGTTCTCAATAGCCTCTACCTGGCTGCTTTGCATAACAGGCTACTGGAGAAAAGCCATGGACTTGAATTGAATGTGTTACATTCCTCTCACAATGAGAGACAACAGTCTCTGCACTGCAGAGTGTGAAGGGGGTCGCTTAGCAGAGGACCCAGTTCTCTCAGACAAGACAAAGACAAGTTGTCTGATTATTTTAACTATTATGTATGGGGGTGAGTCTATGTAAAGGGCTTTTATATAAAACTAAAAGGAAAATAAAATAATTAATTAATTGAAACAAAAATAAAAACAACAAATTAACAATGCAACAAAATAATAAGAAATATAATTACATTAATAATCACATGTTGAATACAGTATTTCAACTAGCACTGAGCTGAGTGGCTATGTGCACATGCCCGCGCGCGTGCACGTGCGCGCGCCATGACGTCATAAAATAGAGCCCCCATAGCTCAAAAATCCACAGCTCACCACTGATGAGGAACAAGGATGAAGATGTAATACCTTTTCAGTATGAGGAACAAGGATGAAGATTTAATACCTTTCAGTATGAGGAACAAGGATGAAGATTTAATACCTTTCAGTATGAGGAACAAGGATGAAGATTTAATACCTTTCAGTATGAGGAACAAGGATGAAGATTTAATACCTTTCAGTATGAGGAACAAGGATGAAGATTTAATACCTTTCAGTATGAGGAACAAGGATGAAGATTTAATACCTTTCAGTATGAGGAACAAGGATGAAGATTTAAATGCTAAGTTTCGAGGTGTGGTGGTACTTTACCCAACAGTGTGAATGAAACAAACCATGACCTATTAAAAGTAATAGTGCAGGTGGTGGAAACTGAGAACAATTCATTTTTTAAACGCTCTCCTAAAATGATAGGCCCAAAATAGGGACACCAGATTGAAAGTGGTTAATGAATGTATGATTGCAGACAAGTAACTATGTCTATAAAGTCACATGTAGATGGATGGATGTGGATTGCACCTGTATCTAAAATTAAAATCAGATTAATTTGCAAAAAATATATAAATATGAAATTGAGGTTGAATGTGAACACAAAGTGGTGGAAATTGCCACCCCATGAGACCCCACAAATTATGCCCCTGCTTGAATCAGCCCTGTTTGAAAAGACCATCAGAGCCCCAGGGCTCTGTGTGTTGTGAAGTGAACAAGATGAGCAGTGGGCTACTTTAAAGGCTGTTAACCCCATCAGATATTATTGGTATTTTCTCTGCTATTTTTCCATAGGCCTAGCAATTTATTTTGTCAACCTTTGGTTGGGTGTTGGGTGCATGTTACCCCAAGATACTTTATGAACATTACACAAAATATATAATATCATATTAAAAGTTTCATTTTTATTAACTTAAAGAGGCACTATGTCAGTTTTTAATGAATAAAGTGTAATTTTGTCCAATCTGTATGGTAGAGTATGTTAATACAATATAACTTATACAATACTACTCAATGGTTAAATTGTTTTTCAAAAAGTTCAAATCTGGGCTAGAAGAGGAAGGTTACATAGTGCAGCTTTAACAGTATGAGTATAATGAGTTAACTGGTCAAAATGTTATCTCAAATGTCATAAAAAGACTCTTAGTTCTACAAAGCCAGTAGATATTCCTTCATGTTGACCTATTGGAATATTGATGAAATGGGAATAATAGGAAATGAATGCAAAGTGCAAAGAATGCCTTACACATATATTAAGTGGGGAATGCATGAGTTTAATATCCCCAACAATTACAACAGGTCAGTATAACAGCCTTCTTCACTGCTGCCTGAGGAAGAGATTAGACCCACTGCTGAGTGGTCTGTATGTACATGAGCCTAATCCAAATGCTGTAGAGGTAGAATATTTGAAGCTGTCAATAAATACGTATTGTTGGCAGTATACAGTGGCTTACCATCTTACTCCATATTTTGTAGCACAAAATACATGTATTAAAAAACTTTAGGACTGGTATTTTGTAATTCATTTTGATACATTTATTTACTTTGTAATAATATTATTTTTGATGTATTTTGAGGATCCTATTCTGAAGTGTAGAGTAGAATGAAATGTGTTTATTCTGTGTTTGGGATTTCAAACATTGGGTCTTATCGTTACAGTTGTTACAGGCCATTTAGGTGCAATGGTGAGTGGATGCATATTATACATATGGTTATTATTATAAAGGTTGCTGTCTTTTCAAAGGACAGTGTTACTTGAGGAGGAGGAGATCATGTTTTACCAGCTAAACGACAGTATTTTGTTGTTTGGCAAGGTAACTTCAATAGTTGTGGTTTCCATGAAGGTGAACAGGTGTTCTGTGTTGATGAGAAACTCTAAGGTATGCACAATGGAACCATGGGAAAAGATACCTGAGTGTCAAAACAGAAACATACTTGATGAGAGATTAATGAACAGCGTTGTCAGCATTTCAAGGAATGCTGTGTCACAATACTTTGATGCCAGGGCTCCTAACTGTGTTCAGAGGGGAGGTCTGATGGTGATGATGGACCCCCAAGCTGTGGATCAAGGGTTTCCATGGATTATGATTGTGAAGTGTTATTATAGTTATTGTTATTATTGAACACTTTGAAACACACTCTCTCGCCTAATGAAAACCATATTTACTCGTCCAGTTCTGCCCTCCTTTGTCTTGTAGCAAACAGCTCCTTCTCAACAGATGTCAGATTTTATTATCTTTTCCTGCAGTATTTTTCACTGTGGTCCCTCGCATACTGTTGACTTGAATTGTTTCATTGTCTGACCACAACTCATACACTCCACTAATCCATTGTCTTACACATATATATTTTAAATGACATGACATTTGTATTAAATTAACACGATTACCAATACCTATACAAACTCCCTACCCCCTCCCCACAAAAAAAATCTAACTTCTTCAGAGTGAGTGATGTCCATAAGCATATAATATCACCATTATTATAAGGTCTTATCTAAGATAAATGGCTCATGATCGAGTTACAAGTGGGTGTTACCAGAGTTGCTTGTGAGATCACGCCTCTCAAGGAGGATGTCGATCACTTGAACAGTGAGTACAAAACAAACCATGGCATATTACAACTATTGGTGGTGGTGGAAGCTGAGAACAACACATCCAGTAGTTCACTGAAAGAAAGTAAGTGAGATATTTGATCATTTTGAATTTCATTCGATTTATGAAAAGAATGTTCATAAAACTGGTTTCTGTATTAAAGGAGAATTTTGGACTAACCTTTTCTATGACGTTATGATATCTTAGGATGAATGGTACAGTAGAAACATTTCATAACTCGATCCCTGGTCCACCACAGCTTAAAACGTGCGCGGATAGGCCTTGCGTTACATCGCATATTTTAATTGCTTTTTTTTGCTTTTTTTTTGTGAGATCTGACGTTCATAGTGACAGAACACTACGCAACCAAAAAACAAACAAAAAACAAAACAGAAGTCTTGCTAGACGAGATTGAAATCTTGAGATTTCAATCTCGTCTAGCGAGACTTCTGTTTTGTTTTTTTTGACAGTGTTCTGTCACTATGAACGTCAGATCTAAAAAATAATAATAATTTTAAAAAAGCTATTGAAATATGCGATCTAACGCAAGGCCTATCCGCGCACGTTTTAAGCTGTGTCGGACCCGGGATGGAGTTATGACATTTTTCTACTGTACCATTCACCCTAAGATATCATAACATCATAGAAAAGGTAAGAAAAACTTTGTCCAAAATTCTCCTTTAAGATGCAACTTAAACATATATGAAATATTTGGCCAAATGGCCAGTATGTATCCTAAAACCTGGAGAACAGTCAATCTGCGTTAACATAGACAATATTTCTTCATTCAGTACTTAACTCTTTACATGGACGCTAAATAAAGTATCCTCGTTTATGTGCCTCAAAGCATTGAATCTGAATATTACTTTTCACATTTGGCACAAAATGATTCTGCTTGCTTTTTTTTATGTCAGATTTCCAACCAGAAACCAATCAACCAGAGAGAAACGATGAGAATGAGTATTTACCTGCTGATATTTTCACGTTGCTCTGAATATCAAAAGGTTTATCCCCCCCCCCCCTCCCTCATATTAGGGTCCATGTAAACGCAATTAATTTCTTCTCCAGTTTTTCAAACTATTTTGATTGTTGCAGGATTTTAATACAGTATAATTTACTGTATGTTGATTTTAACGAATTGATGTGGTGATATTTGCATTGCAGCTTGTAGACAATGAACTAATCATGAACAAATTGTTTACATTCGTAAATGATCCTTAAATTATGTATAACCATGGTTATCAAATATTTGTAAACATGTATTAAGACATGATAAATCATGTGTTAAATGTGGACTTTTTACTTACAGTACCTGCACTTACATGAGCAGATGTTATTGTGTGTTTATAAGACATTCGTAAACAATATAAAAATAATATATAAATATAAATAATTTGCAGACGTTATTGTGTGATCAGATGAATTTCACCAATTATCTACAAGTTAAATTGATCATGTGTAAAGAATGATCTGCAGATATTTTTTTATGTTTAATTTGTACATTTACAAAATATGTAACACTAGCTTATAAATGGTTTGTTAATGCCTTACAACAAAGACACATGATGTATCATGTCTTAATACATGTTTAAGAAATCATCAATAGACCATGAATACACTCAATGTATACCACTTTCTTTTTTTAAATCCACATTTCCAAATTAAATAGCATTATTTAATGATGAAAAAAATCAAGTAGAAATAATGTGCTTTAAATAATGTTTAAATCATTCTCAAATATTCTACAATGTTATTATACATGATTTCATAATTATTTACTAATTTATATAAAGTGTTTGTCTGGTTCATTTATAATAGCTTATACATATGATATAACTTTAGTTACAAATCATTTAATGATAATTTACAAATGTATACAAATGAATGAATAATTTACGACTTACTAATAGCTTATAAATGTTTTTTAACCATAGTTATAAATGATAAAATAATCATTTACAAATGTTAACAGTTTGTTAATTGTCTACACACTGCTTATACATGCTCATAAATGGTAATAACGGGTTGTTATTATGAAGTGCTACCAATTGTATCCACACTATTAATTACTTATTTATTATTATCCTGTTTTTAGGCACCTAGTCCTTCATACTTTTAACATTTTGTTCCAACGTTCGGCCTGCTTAGGACATACGCGCTACCATTTCTATTTTCTATATTTGTTGTACTTTTTTAGATGTTTAACTTGTAATCTCCAAAATAAGCCTATTTTGAATGGAATCATAAAATCATAAAAATTTTAAATTTCACATTTCCGTAAATTCACTATGGCCACAACTGTTTAGACTACAGATATATTCTATACATACAAATGTTCACACAAATCTGGTGAATGCTAAGATGTAATTATCTGAGATATTTATACTTTTTGCATCATGACTATTTGAACTGACCCATGTCTACACTACCAACATACAGGCTACCAACACAGCACTGTTTCTTCAGGAACAATATACAACAATATTATTTTTGTTGTTGTTTTATTCTAGTATAGTTTAGAATTTAAATTACTCATTGACAACCTTACTGACCACACATTATTAACTACCTGGACCCCAGGAAGACTAGTTGTGCTTTAGGGCACAGCTAATGGGGATCCTAACAAATAAACACATTTTGGAAGCCGATGCAAGTATTTTTGGTTATCTCAGAGCCAACAACAGCAAACATTAAATGATCACATTTACTTGTCAGCTATCTGCATGCATGAAAGGTTTGATGCCGATCGGTCCAGCAGTTTGTGATTTTAGCTACACAAAGAGACAGACAGACAGACAGACAGACAGACAGACAGACCCACAATGATAAAAATGTTTTACATAAAATCCAGTTGCCAATTTGTTCTTAAAATGTAATTTGATATATGACTTTTTCAGAGAACGGAGAACTGTTTACAGTATGTGGCAGTTTGTCTTGGCCGTTGTAGGCCTGCTGTTTCACTGGTGTGATTCTCAACCTGCTGTTACATGCAGAAATGATGAAAATAAGGAAGTGGACTGGTGGGTATACATTTTAAGTTCTGTCTCTACATTCATCAATGTCATAAAGCAGTGACTTGTTATAATGATTAATGGGTCTAAGGCTACATGGGGGTCAAACATATTATGTCATACAGTATATTTTCATGGGCCCCAAAAAACAACAAACAACTTCCTGACATGAATAGTGCTGATGGACTTCTTTCCAAACTAATGACATGGATATACTGTATTTGTCTGAATCATTAGGTATATATTATACAAGTTGCCCCAACAAATAGGAGGTGGTTTGCAGTACCTGTACATGGATCAGGAATCCAATGGGTGGGTGGTTGGCACGATGCCAATCAACAGTGATTCTGGCATCCTGGCTAACACACTGAAGCCTCTTTTTGACTACGTCATCAAAAAGGCGAGTGTATAAAATCTCTTTATCATACCACAAACAATGTCTACAGGATAATGATCATTGTTGTGTTGTGTTGTCATAGACTGAGGGCTTTGGATACATCCTCTACAGTGATCAACCACCAACGGCCTTTGTCTCCACATCATTTGGCCATAGTAAAGGTGGGTAAAAAAAAAATCAGTAATGTGATTGATTGATTTAGTAATACATCAGACTTATACATATATCTATATTATACTGTAGATGCTGATCAAGCTTTACACAAAACAAAACCTGTTTAATAAGGCAAATAAATAAAATATATAGCTGGCAAGCAGCAATAACGGGGGTCAAGCAACATGCAATATGTCATATGCAATATTCAAAATGCAATATGGCCAATAAGCCATAGAAACAGAATAGACTGAATTTGAGAGAAAGAAACCCATGCAATTAATAGATGAGCATTGGAAACAGGCAAGGCTATCTAATTATTTTGAATTTAATGGCAGATTGCAAACTAGTGTTAAAAATTCAGTCATCAATACAGAACTTTGCCAATTGTTGTACTTCATCTAGATGTCTGTAATGTATGTGTATAAAGATTGATTGCTCTGTAAGTGAGTATTCACATTTTTATGAAACCACGCCCTCTGAATTATTCATTGGCCCATGAAGGCTTCATTTCTTTTCACATACAAACTTCTCTTCCACTGGGTTTTTTAATGGTCCATAGATTGTGTTTGGTTTTGTGCGTTGTTCCAAACTACTCAAAGTGGCTTTTTTTAAATAATAATTAGTATTATTATAATGTCAAAGTACATGTGTAAGCAAGTTTCATGGTTGTAGGCCAAACGGGGCATGATGTATGTCTGTTCAAAGTTTGCATTTTGAATCTAGTGCTATAGTGCCCTCCTTTGGCCAATTGGAGTAAGAAAATGTGATGATGCATTTATGTAGTATGGGGCAGAAGAATAATTTTAATAAAACTAAGGTAGGAGGGAGCTAGGTTGTTGGGGGGCCTTGTATGGGAGGTCAGTAGTAATTAAAATATATTCTTATTTGACTGCATGGGAGCTACTGAAGGTCATGGAGTACTGATGTCAAGCACTGGCCATATCTAACATGGCAGCCATGTGAACCAGTCATTTTACAGCTAAACTGTACACTAAAGAACTAGATTATTTATAAGCTACAGTTAAAAGGTTATTGGCCAAAACGTTAAGTGTTCTGTTGTACAGTAGCACCACCATGATGCCGGTTCTTACTTGGCCTACTGTGAGTTATACAGATAAAAAATCCCATTGAGATCAAGATATATTTTTCAAGTAAAGTTTGTAAGCCAATCTTAGCCAGGATGTCAGGATGTAATATGACCTGTCTTGATCACATGACTACAGAGATCATGTGTACCGAATTGCGTGTGGTTTGGAGAAATATCTGCACACACACGGACGGATGCACAGGGGTGAAAACATAGTCTCCGGCCAATTATTTTGAAAACATTTGAGGTGAGAAATAGGCAATGCAGTGACAGAATATTGAATTCAATTTGGCGAACAGTACTTTATCCTGTGCATATTGACTTGCAAACTGACCATTAATGCAATTTTGGCACTTTAATAGATTTATTAGGAAAGAATACATAACATCAAATTGTAATTCAAAATGTGTTAAGACAGGTGTATTACAATGTAGTTGGGAAGTTAATGTATTATTTGCAATTCCTTCTTTACATATTTTCTTGTTTTGTTTTTCTTCATTAAGGGATTGTGATGTTGGACAAAAAAAGAACTGGAGTTTGGCTTTCACATAGCACACCAAGGTTTCCAGGTGTGCCGCCAAATAAAAACAATTTCTGGCCAGATTCCGGAACCCAAAATGCTCAAACGTTCATCTGCATGACCTACTCATACGCAGAATTTGAAAAGATAGGTAAGTCTACCTACTGTACACATATACAGTGAATTGAATTAGATACTGTAGTAGGTGTACCTACCATTACAGTGAATTTACTGTCATTGTACTAGTGACTCCTTCAGGTTGGTCAGGGCACCACCAATTCAGGAGAGGTGTGGTGTGGAACTATGCTCCTTTGCATGTGTTACATCCTCTCTGTCCTAAATTAACAAGAAGCAGCAGGCGATGTCACATGTATCAGAGATGTGCACAATACCATCCCTAAGACCAACCAGTAGGGGTCAGCAGTGACAGGAATACATGTGTGTATCATCCGTGATCCAAACTCTGTAAAAGGGGATAAAGACTGAGATAAGACAACTCGAACTGGGTTGAATAAGACTCTTAATTTGGGGGTTCAGGGTTATGTTGTCACATTTATACATTATATTGTGGTATTAATCTAACATTACTTTCACCAGTGAATTTGCATGCTGTTAATTCCGGTACACCACATAAGCAGGAGGGCCAGGAATCAGGATCATTGTAATTGGCTAGTTAGTAGTGGGACTCTTATCATTATGAATTAAGTAAAATTAAGTAAAATACTAATATAGGTACATAGTTTTAGTTGATTGATTGAGAATTAGTCTGCAGCACCTGAATTTTATGGCACAATTTCAATGTGACCTGGTCAAAGCAAGTTAAGTTACAATTTACGTAAACTATGCTTCTTTTTGCATTTTCAAGGTTCCCAGCTCAAGTACATCCATCCCTATTGTTACGACTTCCATATTCCTGTGGGCTTTCCTCCTGACCTTCAGTGTGTTACACAGAGAGGCTGCTACCCTAAGAGTGAACCCTGGCACCAAGAACAGACTCTAACTTCACGCAATAACATTAAGTTCTTAAGTGTTGCAAAATACACAAGATATGGTGATGGTAAGTGTTTATATTCTTACATGTCAGGATGTGTATCAGGTCTTATCCATATGAAAAAGTGTACTGGATGAATCCATAAGGGTTAGGTTGTGTTATGTTGATAATTATATACACACAGTGGTGTGTTCTAGTTTTTTTTCCCCAGAGGTACAGTATACGATAATCATTCCCTGCACGACATGCGCATGGTTGTGGGTATACACTAGCGCGTTTTCAATGGATGAAATGGTTAGTACACTGTATACACTTTCCCCCAAAAAATTATGCACTGTAAACTACAGTATGTATACAGCTGCGTAACACGGTAGAACACACCACTGTATACACAGCAATCTTTCAATAGTGCTACTGTGAAAACCCTATTCAAATGTTTCACACTAATGTGACTGAAGCAACAATAGAAAGAAACACATTTCACTAACCTCAGATTTAAACTTTTGCATCACAACAATTTAGGGTTTCTATTAAAAACAATGTGTTTCATTTTCCCCCATGCATTACAGATCTTTACTCTGGTCTACTTGTGAACTCCCTGAAACGGACACTGTATGTCAAGACCTGGGGCAAGATGCGCGAACCCTTGCCATGTAATAACACGGCTGCTCAAATATGGGTAAAAAATGTTAAAGTTGTTAAGCTACCTGGTTCTCAGTCCTTTCCAGACACTGTAGATCATTCAAAGTGGTGTGTGACTGATATTGACCAAAATAATGCCTGGACCTGTATTGCTGATCTGAATAGAGAAATGAGTCAGATGAGGAGAGGTGGAGGGGCAATATGCATTAATAACAGCAGGGTATGCCAGGCTTTCTCTGGCACTTTTGATAAAAATGAATTATGTCTCAATAAGAGGGAAAGAAAATGTCCATGCATTGAAACAAATAACCGAAAAAAGAGGCGCATAGAATCCTAATCCACCATTTGAGTCTAACGGCCACATGATGTCTTATGGCTTTCTGGCTTTCAGTAGGTTCAAGGAAAAGAGGAATGGGACCTACTGTATGCCAGTATGACTGATGGATGTTCCAGCCCAAAAAAATAAGAAATAATTCCCTAAATATCTAAATCTAACTCATATGTTATCTAACTCATATGACTCATCAGTCTATAGGGCCTGACCTGCTTCATGTTATGATAATATAAATAGTAATCTATTCATATATAAAACTGTCTGAATCATCCAATATTGAATCAAATTATTATATTTGTTTTGTCATGGACATTCTTTAAGCATCCACATGCTATGACTGCTTAGTGCTTTTACTTAATCATATAATCGTTTGATAGTTCATGTTATATAACCATAACAATGTATTATTTTTGAGTAGGGGTCAAGAGAATTGACATTTTGTGATAGACAATTATGAAAATGCTGTATGTTAGAGTTATTCTAAGACTTCCAGAAACAACTGCTATCTTCCTCTGTTATATCTGATCTAACTCCAAATATATATAATTAAAACAAATGTGCCAAATGTCAGACTTTGACTGACTGTATTGTATGTACTGTTTTCATTCCCACACCTGGACACTACTTACTACATGTGTTTATTCATAAACAACTTTCTTTTTAGCAAAGGTTCTTAGCTAAATAAAGCTCCATGTAGGTGCTGTTTAGCCCATCATTATTGTACAAATTGTTTTCTATATGAACACCTTCTGGTGTTTGCCTGTCACAGTCAGAGGTGTAAAGTAACTAAGTACATGTACTCAAGTACCATACTTATGTACAATTTTGGGGTACTTTTTTTTTTTACTTTATAAAGTATTTACAATTTTCAATACTTTTACTTCTACTCCACAACATCTGAGAGGACAATATTGTACTTTTACTCGACTACAATTTATGAAAACTGTAGTTACTAGTTACTTTGTAGATTTTGATTATTAGCTTATATCTAACCACCTCCCTATGCGACACATTGTGAGCTTGTACATCTGCTATTTTCAAAAATATTTTTTTATACATTTTGAACTTGTGAAATGGGGACATTCTGCACAATAAGTACTTTTACTTTTTATTTTTTAGTGCCGATTCTTTTGTACTTTTACTCAAGTACATTTTGAATACTTCTACTGAGTAACAGAGCATATCTGCATTGCGGTGTTGATACTTTTACTTATTAAGTAAAACATCTTCCATCACTGGTCACAGTCATTGTCAATGTCTTACAAATGATGAACAAGGCAGGACGCAGCACCAGCTCAAGCTACTGAGTCAGGCCCGTCCTGAACCCAAGGTTCTGTCTTGGACATTCATTCACTTGTTGAAATGGGTCACACAGCGGGGTGCATTTCTCCTTTCCGACATGTCGCCTTTCCGACGTTGACGAACCCTATACCTAACCCTAACCCTAACCATAACCGCACGCGGAAGCCACTAGTCGGAGTGGTGAGATGTCGGAATGGAAGGAGCACCCCCACACGGCGTTCTGAAGATCAACACATTTCTCAGCTGTACAATAAAAAGAGAATGAAACGCCTGCAGCAGATGGAGTGAAACCATGCATTACTACTAAAATGTATATATTTTTTAATCATGAATGTGTTAAAAGAACCCCCTCCCCCCCCCCAACAACAACAAACTAACAAAAACATTCTCCATAACAAATAACTATAACTTGGTGCAGTAATGAATGCAGCCACGAGAGGGCAGAATCACCCAGGAGATTATTACAGTCTATGATGAAAACAATCTTCTGTTTCCCTGATAAATTGTCTCTTTCCATCACCGACTTGTGATACCATTGATACCGGTGTTGCTGTAAACGATATTATATATGTATTATTAATTCATCTCATAATGTAATAGATTTTCTTTTCAAGTCAAGACAAACTAGGATAAAAAAGGAAAAACATCAGACTTGTTCTGTGTGCAGAACTACAAATCCCATCCGCGTTCCCACACGGACATATTAATGGAGTGCACAGAGCTATGCACTCCCATAATATGTCCGTGTGGGAACTCGGATTTGGTTGTGTCCCTTATATTATACCTCTATGGTTGTGTCCCTTATGGTAGATCTACAAACAAAAGTGTTTTGCGACGCACTGATTGTTGATTTGTAGATCTGTTCTCTTCGGCCTTTTCCGTCACTATCATCAGGTACTGTGTAGTTACTACTGGTGGAGACTAAAGGGAGATAATAACACTATCTAATCACCAAGACAAAGTTACACAAACAGTTTGACCATTAAGTCCTGCTGTGTTCACACAGAGCGTCCAAAGGTAAAGTAACTAAGTACATGTACTCAAGTACTGTACTTAAGTACAATTTTGAGGTATTGTTTTACATAGCCCTGGTCCAGAGCGTCAGTGAGTTCTCTAACGCTCTGCCAGGCGCTGGGCTCTGCTCATAGACAAAGGATTCCACTTCCCTGCAAGGGCTCCTACTGTAGTAAAAATAAACAAGACCACTTCGTTACTCACCAAAACAAAGGCTGTTTTGTGTTGTTGAAAGTCTGTTCTCGGAGGTGGGAAGCCTCTCAGCACCCCACCTTCTCTTTATAATACACTTTTTGGGCAGAAAATAAAATATGTCTGCGAGACGGAAATTGTCCGTAGCGACAGATCTGGTCAGCGACAGATCTGGTCAATGGTAATTTATATTGATCAGATCTGTAGGGGGCGCAGTGGAGTAAATACAATTTCCGTCTCGCGGACATATTTAATTTTCTGCCCAAAAAGTGTATTATAAAGAGAAGATTGGGTGCTGAGAGGCTTCCCACCCTGGAGAATAGACTTTCAACAACACAAAACAGTCTTTGTTTTGGTGAGTAACGAAGTGGTCTTGTTTATTTTTACTACAGTTGGAGCCTCGCAGGACAGTGGAATTCCTTGTATATAAGCAGAGCCGAGCGCCTGACAGAGCGTTAGAGAACTCACTGACGTTCTGGACCAGGGCTATGTTTTACTTTACTGTATTTCCAATTTGCAGTACCTTTACTTCTACTCCACTGCATCTCAGAGGCAAATATTGTACTTTTACTCCACTACAATTATTTGAAAACTTTAGTTACTTTGTAGATTTTGATTATGATTAATATATGATATTTTGAATTTTTGATATGCCTTATGTTTTGGATCAAGCAGATATGGTGATGTATGCGGATGATTCTACCATGTTTAGCGCTGCAACAACGAGCAATATACTAAATAAAGTATTGTTAAATGAATTAAATTCATTTAACAATATTAAATTTAAATTACATTTTCAAATTGGGTAAAAGAAAAAAAAAAAGATCTTGAATGTGTCCAAGACAAAGTGTATTGTATTGGGCACTAGAAATATGCTGGCTAGGGACTCCCAACTGAGTTTATCTATTGCGGGGACCCCAATACAGCAAGTTAATAATAAAGTTACTTGGTGTCACAATTGATGAGCGCTTGACATGGTCAGATCATATTGATAGTATTGTTGTGAAAATGGGGCAGGGTATTGCAGTTACACACGCAGATGTTTTCTTTTCCCTATATTACACCAATAATTAGAAAGGAGGTAACACAGGCATTAGTCGGAGTCCTTTCACATTTGGAGTACTGTATGGTTGTGTGGTCCTCTGCTGCTAAAATGGATATAAGAAAACTCCAGCTAGCACAAAATAGAGCTGCAAGATTAGCACTGTATTGCTCTTTTAAAACTAATGTTACAAGGATGCACCACAGTTTGGCATGGTTAACTGTAGAAGCTAAGAAATGCAATTATTGAGGGGAAGCCAGATTTCTTCAGAGATCAATTATTTAATGCAGGTCTAAAACATAGATATCAAACAAGACAGGTAAGCTCAGGGTATTTGGAACTTCCAAAACCAAAGTCAGAAGTACTTAAAAAAAACAGTATTTATAGAGCCACCCAACAATGCAACTCATTATCCGCAAATATTAGACAAATCAAGAGCAAATATGTATTCAAAAAATCTATTAAACAGATATTAATGAGAGAGATCACACTATTATGATGATAAATATGTTTTTGTACATGATGTTTAACCAATGTTCCTGTAGTGTCTAATTATCATTGGCATTTTAATGTAGCTTAGATTTGGACTGACGAGTGTCAGTTGTTGTTTGTATGTATATTGTATGTTGTTTTATGTTGTGATGTTTTATGTGGACCCCAGGAAGACTAGCAACCGCTGCAGCGGAAGCTAATGGGGATCCGAATAAAGAATAAAGATTATTGTTACAAAACATACATTAACCACTTCAGCCCATACATTTCAGCCAATTGAAATTGGCAGATCTACAAGCTTCTATATCGGTTATTTTTTAAAGATCTTTTTATACATTTTGATTCCACGAACGATGTGCTGGGACTTTGGACTTGTGTCTGACTATATAAACAGTTTTTTTTTACTTGTCCCAGGCAACCAGGCCACCGTTAAGTGTGTGTGTGTGTGTGTGTGTGTGTGTGTGTGTGTGTGTGTGTGTGTGTGTGTGTGTGTGTGTGTGTGTGTGTGTGTGTGTGTGTGTGTGTGTGTGTGTGTGTGTGTGTGTGTGTGTGTGTGTGTGTGTGGCAGATGTCCAGTCACATCATGTCCCCACAGTGCCACATGCATTCCTCCCTGAGCTCTGCTGCCCCCTGGAGGACTGATGTCTGCATGCCTCCCATCTTCACCCTGGAGGACAACCGCACTGAGGCAGGCTGTGAGTGACCACACACACACTTGCTTTTGCTCTCTCCCGCCACGTAACATTGTGTCCAGACTTGTGGACAAGTGCATCCAATGCAGGTCTGCACTCAAGTCAAAAGTACCATTTAATTAATTTTAAGAAGTCAAAAGTTAATATTTTTTACTTCAGCTGTTTGTATCCTGATTTAAATATATAGATAAGAAGACATGAGTGTCTGTTGGTTATTGCTATACATCATAAATATATCTGTATAATACACAGATATATTTATAAATCTAGATATAGACTACTAGTCAATAAAACATCAACTGATGCACTTGGACACATCATCAGTGTTGTTACCTGGAGTCACTGGGTGTTTCGGGTCTTGCAACAGGCACCCTCCTCCAGGCGACCCGACCGAGGCTGATCAGACCCGGTCTGTGTCCAAGTGGCATGTTACTGCCCCTACTGTCTCTTAGAGGGGTAGTTAGAGACAGTGCTCATTAGGGGTTAGGGTTAGCCTGGCACTAGTCAGACCGACAACGCAGATCCACTCACACATGGCATGTGTGAGTGGAATAGTGAATCCACGCCATCAGTCCGGCCGATGCCAGGCCAGGTTGGTTTAGATGTTGCAGCTGGAGGCTCTAGGCACTGTGTTTTGGCTCCAGGCCTAGCTCCTCCCACGTCTCACTCTGCCTTGAATGGTTAAACCCTCCCTGCAGGTTTAACCGCAGCCTTTAGCAAAATGTTCCTCCTCGCGGAAGACGTGGTTTGGGCTGCCAACCCTCTCCATCCGGGTCGCCGTCTCTCCGGCCGTCCTCTGTCTCTCCAGATGTCACCACACTCTTCGTGGTCGTCACCCAGTCTGTTCCTGGTTGTCACCGGTAGTGGTACCCCCACTCCCAGAGTTTTCAGTCAATAAAACATCAACAGATGCACTTGGACACATCATCGGTGTTGTTACCTGGAGTCACTGGTGGTACATATTCACACATGTATTTTGTGTTGACTCTCAGAGTGCTTTCCCACCGCTGTAGCCTGGCATGGCCAGAGTAATATCACTGCATAGATATTAGTCTGGAATCTCTATGTGGAACCTGCATTTCCAAGGGGCCGATTAAAAAAAAATGCCTCTGGTGATAAACCTACCCTACATTCGCGTACTGGGCCCTGATTGGTGCCCAGCAACTTTGGGGGCAGAGAAATCCAATCACAACCGAGCAGGGCCAGACCAAATCTGTTGAGGGCTATTTTTTTTTTTGTTTTTGCACCGGCAGATTCGTCTGGTTTCCAGGTTACCACCGCAGGGCCTAAAACCAATCATTTAATATACATTATCATTGTCATTAAGCCCTCCTATCGTATGGGTTTGGCTGAGCACGGTTAAGCTGAGCATGGTTAGCCAACCAGAGCCAAACCATGTGCAAGTCAATATTAACTCAATGGCCAACTGAAGAGTACACTCATCATTTGAGGTCCACATTGCCAATGACGAGTTGACAAGTGTGTGGTGTTTTCAATGGTTTACGCTAGATGGCGCTGTTCCGCAGCCTGTGTATCATGATGATGATGAAGACCACAGCCAAAGATCACGTGATCACAACAAAATGGAGCTGGTTTAGTTTGGTTTTATAGGATTTATAAAATAATTCTTTACTTTACTTGAGTATTTACAATGTTCAATACTTTTACTTCTACTCCACTACACCTCGGAGACAAATATTGTACTTTTACTCCACTACAATTATTTGAAAACGTTAGTTACTTTGTAGATTTAGATTATTATTACGAAACATACAATACCCACTTCAGCCCTATTTAAACCTTTTTTTGATAAACACATCAGAGTATAAACAACTATAAAATATAAAGCAAGAAAAGACAATGACAAATTATTTGGTATGAATTCAAAAATAAAATATACAACATAAAAACACCTATTTAAACTTTTACTTTTCATTTGGATGTATGTATTTATATTGTTTTTTTTTAAATATATTTACAAAAAATCCAAAATGTAATTTTAATCTTCCTTAAATCTCAAAATGATGTTGTATTTATAATAATAATTATAATATAATATTTGAATAACTTTTCATGCCCTGTTTCCATGTGTTTTCTAAGTCATAGAAGTCAGAGGTTTCTTACAGAGCCATGTTTGGAGACAGAGTGTTATCTTGTTCAGAGTAAAAGCCAATGTTCTGTTACAGAAAATATATAGTTGGTTCTTGTGTGTGTTTTTTTTTAACTGCTTTGTCTTTACCTTGTTTGTACTTTGGAAGAGATATACTTTTTAACCACTTAAACCCTGCTTGGTTCTGCTGTAGGTCAAAAAATAGCTGATCTACAAGCTCACGACATAGTGGGCTATTTTTGCCAAATAATCATCTATTTCTGTTGACTCTCGACCTATTATGCTGTGTGCCCAGAATAAGGACGCTAGGGTTCATGCGGTTAATACTGACTGTAGTTGAATTGGAACACACACAGGAACACAGAAACACATGTGGAGGTCATATACTGTACACAGAGAAGAGAGAGAGTCACATGATGTATTGAATTAAAACATATTATTTTAACTTCATCATGAGCCTCAGACCACCATGCACAGTGTCTAGTGTCTGCTGGGGAAGCTTAAAGCTCAGTAACATTGGACTCTGTAGCAGTGAAACAGTCTGACAGACCTATTGATTGATTTAATACTTTATTAGTCAGACATGTAAACAGTACGCGGTACAGTAAGACATTAAGGCTAAAAGGATATCACAAAAAAAGTCCTGGGGACTTGTCTCCATTGTGATCCTATGTATTCAATTAATCGACATGGCAAAACAAATTTACACAATATCAATAAATACAAAACACTATGTACAAAAGCAATGGGAAAATTACATTAGTCTCCCTTTGTGGTCTCCTGATTTTTCCGTTTTCCCCCTGTTTTTCAGGCCAATGTTCGGGCTCCCTGTTCCTTTCTCCACTGAAGAGAAATGATAACATTACGACATACAATGATATTCTAGAATCAAGAAAGTTTAGTGCTTCCAACTCTATGGCAGTAGTTTTAGGTCAAACGATGTACTAAGAAAAAGTCTAGATAGAGGTTTACGTTCCCACACCTGGACACCACTTATTACATGTGTTTTAGCACAAACAACTCCCTTATGGATGATTTCTTCTTAGCAAAATAAAGCTTTGTGTAGGTGCTGTTTAGCCTATCATTATTGTACAAATTATTTTCTATACACAGTCAGTGGTGTAAAGTAACTAAGTACATGTACTCGAGTACTGTACTTATAAATACAGTTTTGAGTTTTTTTTTTTTTACTTTATTCAGTATTTACAATTTTCAAGACTTTTACTTCTACTCCACTACATCCCAGAGGAAAATATTGCACTTTTACTCCATTCAAAATTACAATTATATGAAAACTTGAGTTACTTGTTACTTTGTAGATTTCGATCATTATTAAAAAACATACACTAACCACTTCAGCCCTATACATTTTACAGATATATAGCTTGATATTTTCAAAATATTTTTATACATGATTTTATACTTTTGAAACCTTGCAAAAAATATGGGATATTCTGACATATTTTGATACCAATACTTTTGTTCCTTTAACCAAGTAGAATTCCGGACTTTTGTAACAGAGTACTTCTAAATTGCAGTATTGATACTTTTACTTAACCAAAAAATGTGAGTACTTTTTCCACCACTGGCCTTAGTGTGAACGTCTTGACTTAAAATAATCTATTCAATTATGAGATGAATTAATAATACATATATACACTATAATAGTTTTTACAGCAACAGGAAGCAACAGGAAAGAATCAATGTATCACACACACACACACGCACGCACGCACGCACGCACACACACACACACACACACACACACACACACACACACACTAAGACCACACTACACACACGCACGCACGCACACACGTACACACACACACACACACACACACACACGCACACGCACGCACACGCACACGCACACGCACACGCACACGCACTACACACACACACACACACACACACACGCACACAAACATATTCTCCATAACAAATAAGTTGGTGCAGTAATGAATGCAGCCACTAGAGGGCAGAATCACCCCGGAGATTATTACAGTCTGAAGAAAACAAGCTTCTGTTTCCCTGATAAATTGTCTCTTTCCATCAAAACCAGTAGAAAGTTCGACTTGTGACACCATTGATACCAGTGTTGCTGTAAACA
>NC_137624.1:42473808-42491308 GCF_963280865.1 Gymnoscopelus braueri | reverse complement strand
ATAGACTAACATATGGATCCAGATATGTTCACCGAATGGAATATACAGGTAGATCACTTTCTCACACATTTCTCACTGTTTGTTTTGGATTTCCCCCTAAAAACTTCCCTGTCTACCAAAATGAAAACACTGACTGCTAGTATAGAGGGAAATGATGGGTACAAAATGTATATATTGTTATGTAAACACAGGGCAAAGTTACACACTATGCCTTTAACTCTAATTTGATCATTTGTCTAGAGTACCTGAACCTCCCTGTGTGTAAAGAGGAGGTTTCCCCTGAACAAGAGGAGAGGAACTCCAGTCAGGTCCAGGATGAACCAGAACCTCTACAGATTAAAGAGGAACAGGAAGAGGAGCTTCTTCAAAGACCAGAGGAGGCTGCTGGCTCAATGTTGACATTACCAGCAGTGAAAAGTGACGATGATGATGATGATGATGAAAACAGAGACACAGAGCCTCTAGCCAGCACCTCAACTGAACACATGAAAACACAAGCTGATGTAGAGGACTGGGTCCCATCACAACCAACTAGTGACCAGCTCCTCTCTTCACACTGTTCTGAATCTGACACTGAAGACAGTGATGACTGGGAGGAGACCAGGGACGATCAGTCAGTTTTAAACAAACTGAACTCAGAGCTGTTCCAGGACCTGAAATCATCAAAGCAAACTCCATCCATGAGGACTCACACAGGGAAGACAAGCTGGAGGTGTACAGAGTGTGGCAAAGTCTTTGGTTACGTGAGTCTTCTGAAACGACACATGAGGACTCATACAGGTGAAAAACCCTTTACTTGTACTGAGTGTGGAAAAGTGTTTAATACCAAGGGTCATCTGAAACGACACATGATTAGTCATACAGGTGAAAAACCCTTTACTTGTACTGAGTGTGGAAAAGTGTTCAGTCACAAAGGTAATCTGAAACAACACATGATCACTCATTCAGGTCATACAAGTGAAAAACCCTTTACTTGTACAGTTTGCAGCAAAGGCTTTTTTTCAATTCATGCTTTGAATACACACATGAGGAATCATACAAGTGAAAAACTCTTTATTTGTACCGAGTGTGGTAAAGTTTACGTTAAAAAAGGTCACCTGAAAGAACACATGAGGACTCATACAGGTGAAAAACCCTTTACCTGTACTGAGTGTGGCAAAGACTTTGGTCACATGAGTAATCTGAAACGACACATGAGGACTCATACAGGAGAAAAACCCTGTACTTGTATAGTTTGTGGGAAAAGATTTTCACAAAGTGGTAATCTGAAGAAGCACATGAACAAATTACATCCATAAAGATTGATACAGGGGAATGAAAAACTTAAGCCGTAGTATGTGGCAAATATTTTGGTCTAAATGCAACTCGTAATTTCAACAGATGGATTCAGACAGGAGAGAAATCTGTTGAACAGGAACATGCTTTTCAAAGAAACAATCTGAGGTGACACATGATCTCTCATATAAAACCTTTTATCATTCACATGACATTGCTTATCACCGGTGGTGTAGAGCCCTGTACCTTTTAGGTACTCCTGGGCTGGGCAACTGGGTTGACGTGTGACGCGTGCAAATTCATTCATTCAACCTTTATTTATTTTCTCGGGGATACATTGAGGGCAGAGCCCTCATTTTCAATGATGCCGAGATTACAAAAGCATAATACAACAGTGTAAATAATAATGATGGATAAAAACAACAGGATAAACAAGTTATGTATGTGAAAACAGCAAAAACAAAATCATAAAACAGTAATAAAGACAGCTTGATTAAAACAGTGACAATCTAACACGACAAGATTAGCTAGCAAGTTTTTAAATTGACCCAGTGAGACCATGGAATCCATTTTTAAAGTGCGTTGTAATTCGTTCCAAGTGAAAACCTGAAAGCTGTTTTGCCTAGCTCGGTGTTGGCCTTGGGGACCAGTAATGGGATGTATTCCTGAGAGCGTGTTTGATGGGTGGAAGTATTTGGTTTTAACAGTGATGAAATGTATGTTGGTGAACCCATTAAGACCTGGAACGCATCTGTGTCACTTTAGATTTCTTTGGCTATTCAAAAATAGCAGATATACAAGCTCATATGAGCTTGTAGATCTGCTATTTTCGAAAATTCTTGAAACATTTTTTTTTTAGATAAAAAAAAAAAACCGCTTAAGATTTAGAAAACATTTTTAAGAATCGCCTTAGGGGGCACGGTGGCGCAGTCGGTAGCGCTGTCTTCTCACAGCTAGAAGGTCCTGGGTTTGATTCCCGCCGGGGACGCTGTGGGCGCTGGGGGGCGTGTTCTCTCCTCCGCGTCATCAGCGCCCATACCCTAGGTGGGGTTGGCGAAAGGGCCTACTCTGTGTGGAGTTTGCATGTTCTCCCCGTGTCCCCTAGGGTAGGTACCCTCACAAAAAACATGCAGTAATCCTGGTCACTATACTGCCTCCCCCTGGTCAGCCGGGGCGCCTGATGGAGGGGAAAGGAACTGGTTGGAATAACGTGTTCCTTCCACGCGCTACGTCCAACCAGGGAAACTCTCCCCTGTCAGGTGACAAGAGAAGGTCAGTTGGCTCTCATGCATTGAAGGAGGCATGAGCTCGGCCCTGGCCTCCCTAGGTTTTTACATAGACAATTGGCACTGGGTGTAAAAAATTGGGTTACAAAATCGTGGGATAAAAATTTAAAGAAAAAAAAAAAGAATCTTAATGGGTTAATTCAATTCAATGTCCAGAGCAAGTTGTGTCTCTTTGGATATGTCAATCCTTTTATTAACATTAAGCCATGCAAACAAACATGAACTCACTTGTGATATAAAACAACATTGAACGCCGTCCGCAACACACGGCTGGACTAAACTATGTGGCTTCTCCTGTTGCACACCTGCCCACAATCACCCACTGACAGGTATGTCATGGTTCCCATAGCAACCACCCCTGTAAATCACTGACTAATCTCTCAAGAACAGATTCTGCACTGCGTTGGAATCTGTCGGGGAGGTTCGTCATAACGTGTGCTCATTGGCTACAAGTGGGCGTGCCTTCAGATCAGGAAGCAGGCCGCGCTTTACCCAATCAAATGTAGTGGGCGGGATTCACATGTCCGTCGATCTTTCCCCCTCGAAACAAACCCAAAGTAATTTAACAATAGCGTCCGCGGAGCAGACAAAACCACGAAAATATATTCACCTTTTAACTTACTCTTTCATCATAGAAACAAGTGGGCTTATAACCAAAACGATCCATGTTCTCTGGGAGAAGTGGTGTTAGTGTTCCGTGTAGAAATATTGTTAGTGGGAATGAAAACATAAGCGCACCACTGGAAGTGAAAGCTGAAGGCAGACCTAAACCCCGGTTTCCTTTGCGCACGTGTGCTACGTCGACTTCCTCCCAGAGCCAACATACATAGAACAAACAGCAGAGGTCGCTGTTTTTCATTTTCAGTTGGATCTGGGTTCCCAGATTGATCACTGACTGACTGATTGACATGACGTCATAGTCATTACCAAGGCCACACCATTCAATTAAAGAAAACAAAATAAACATAAAGGCATTTTGGCTGTGGTGTAAAATAACAAAGTAGATTTATTCAAGTACTGTACTTAAGTACAACGTTGAGGTACTTTATTCTACTGTGAGTATTTCAAATTGGCTATACTTTTACTTCTCCTCCACTACATCTCGGAGGCAAATATTGTACTTCTACTTTGCAGACATAAATTATTACATTATGAAACATACATTAACCACTTTATCCCTATTTTATACCTAGGCTATTTGACAATAGCGGAATCTACAAGCTCACAACGCGTCGTGACACATAAGATGAACTAAGAAAAAGTCTAGATAGAGGTTTACGTTCCCACACCTGGACACTACTTATTACATGTGTTTATTCATAAACAACTCCCTTATGGATGATTTATTTTGAGCATAAATGTTATTTAAAAAAAAAAAGAAGATAAAGCTCCCTGTAGATGCTGTTTAGCCTATTAATTATTATTGTACACATTCTTTTCTATATTAATACCTTCTGGTGTTTGTCTGTCACAGTCATTGTTCAATGTCTTCCAAATGATGAACCAGGCAGGAAGCAGCACCAGCTCAAGCTACTGAGTCAGGACCCGTCCTGAACCCAAGGTTCTGTCTTGGACATTCATTCACTTGTTGAAATGGGTCACACAGCGTTCTGATCAACACATTTCTCAGCTGTACAACATTTGTTTAAAGAGTCTATGAAACGCCTGTAGCAGATGATGTGAAACCATGGATGCATTAGGCCTACTGTAAAATATATATTTTATTCATTATTAATGTATTAAAATAACCCCAAAACACGTAGCCCCATGCTTTCAACCACATTTTATCAGTAACGTAAATGATGAACAATAAACACATGACCTAAAACAACATTTTTTGATTGATTGATTGAATACTTTATTTAGAAAATACATGGAAGTACCATTTACAATACAAGGTCCTCTAAACTGAATCGCTCATGAAAGCACAATGGCTTATTTAATATGAGATCCCCACGCACTCAAAACATGATGACACACACACACACACACACACACACACACACACACACACACACACACACACACACACACACACACACACACACACACACACACACTTCATAACAAATAAGCAGGTGCAGTAATGCATGCAGCCACTAGAGGGCAGAAACACCCCGGAGATTATTACTGTCTATGATGAAAACAAGCTTCCCTGATAAATGGTCTCTTTCCATCAAAACCAGTAGAAAGTTTGACTTGTGATTACCATTGAGCATATATATTATATATGTATTATTTTTAATGTCAAGGACGCCAGTTCGCATTAGGCCATCCACCCCCATTTGATAGCATTTCATTGTATTGCATGGGAACTCATTCTACACTATACAATCCTCAGTCTTAACTTAATAAATACCTGTAAGTTAAATACGTGATAAATAGCTTTATATTCTGATAGTACTCACTCAGAGTGTTTTCAGTAACAGGAGTCTCCATGTCTTTCCAGCTCTTTATTAAACATAACATACACTTTATTACACAATTTATCCAATCAGGATAGAGAACGTAACAGCCAGGATAGGCTTAAAACAAATGTAATTGGAAGTGATGACACAAAGAAACGAGTAGCCACTGGGACACTATGAAATGGAAGCTGATAAATGGGTTGTCCCTCCTTATTGGCTGATATTGGCAACACACCTGAAAAACTCGATAGCAATTATTTATCGGAAAAAATAGCTTTAACTTTTTAAGACCGGGAACGCATCTGTGTAACCACTTTAACCATTATTTTATACTTTGGCTACTAAAAAATAGCAGATCTACAACGAGCTTGTAGATCTGCTATTTGTTTTAAAATCGTGAAAATGTGTGCAAATCTTTGAATATATATATATATATATATATATATATATATATATATATATATTTTTTTTTTTAAAGTGAACATTTTTAACTCATGATCTTTGCTTCTGGAGGGTCCCTGGAACAACATATTTTGAGATGGAGGGTCCGTGGCCAAATACATATCATATTGGGGGTCCTTGACATGAAAAAGTTTGAGAATGAGAACCACTGATATTATAGAAACTTAGGCTAAGTTTTTCAAAAAAATGTTTTTTTTAAAGACATTTGTAGAATCCCCAGAAGCAAAGATTTGAGTTACAAATGTTCACTTTAAAAATACATATGTTAAAAAATTGCAGATCTATAAGGTCATAGCACGGCACATGCGTTTCCGGATTCAATGGGTCAACTAAGCAGCCTCTAGACTCCAGGACCCCACATTGGTGGGACTACAAATTTAATAAAAATAATAATATTATTATTGCCACAATTAATGGGAGGGAATCAACACAGTTACTTGAAAAACCTCAAAACGTTCAAAGTAAAAATTAATTAATTAAAAGCGCCTTTTTAAACAGAAAGCAAATGTTGGTGCCAGAGGATAGGCCATTAGGGTCCCCAACATCAGTAGCATATCATACACTGTAGCTGTCCCAGAGATGGGTTGAATTTTGTGGTATATTTATTTTATTTTGTCTGAAAATTGTGAATTATGTTTTCATTTTGTGTGATCAACTGTATTGATGATTTTTTTTTTTACATTATTGTAGTGCCATCTACTGGTCAGGTCATGTCATTGTATTACATGGGCAGATGTCAGGTAACACCAATCACCAGAAGATTGGGTTCACCTGTGTGAGAGCTTAGATGCAGGTAATCAGAACAAACAGAGTATCAGAGGTGAGAGGAGCTCCCTCTATGCAAAGAAGAGTCTACAAAATATAAATACCGATAAATAAGATAAAAATAACCTAACACTCCTGAATGCACACGGTAGAAGGCACACGCGGTACGTCACCTGTTATTGTGTTTGTCTGGACTAGTGTTGATTTTGACAGCAAATTGTATTCAGTTTCAGTCATTTGAATAAAATTCCATTTAGTTTTATTTTGGTCACCTGAAATGTTTCACTGTTAGTCTAGTTTTAGTCGACTAAATATCATAAGATTTTAGTCGACTAAATCTACAGTTGATTTAGTCGACTAAGATGTATGATGGCGGTGCCTTGATGGCGTCGTAATGGCTGATTTTACACTTGGTTGCATGCTGAAAATAGCCGATCTACAAGCTCACAACGCGTCGCAGCTGTGAGCTTGTAGATCTGCTATTTTCAGAGTGCAACACCTGAGCGCAGCCAAGCAAAAAATGTACTTGTCTTTTAGTTCTTCTCCACTCGTCCCTCCCCAACATTTTAGTCTAGTTTTTATTTGTTGACGAAATTGTCAATAGCCTATATTTTAGTCTTAGTTTTAGTCATCATAGCTTAGTTTATTGAGTGGAAAAAGGTAGTCGACCAACATTTTTCGTCATAGTTTCAGTTCAACACTGGTCTGTACAAGTTATTGTCATTGCATTAATTGTGTGTTCTGTTTGTGTTTATGCAACGTGGACAATTCATCAACATGGACATTTCATTGATAACGTGGACATTTCATGGACATTTAAAAAGACGACAGCAAATGGCTGCCAACGAGGACATTTAACATTCATTGTGGTTAAAAAAAAAAAAGATTTGTTTTATGTCATTTCATTCACAGTTTTTCACGGTGTCTCTCTTGGGAGAAATAAAAGCCCTTGTGAACAACAGTCGGAGCGTGGTTTACTCTGCCTCAGAAAAAAGACAGTTTAGGAGCAGTTATAATGACCCATATTATATATATATAATATGTATATATATATAATATACCGTATATATAAAGATATATACACATTAGATCATACATTGGCAACTGGCGGCCCCCACCTTCACTTAAAGGAGAATTTTGGACTAAAGTTTTCTTACCTTTTCTATGACGTTATGATATCTTAGGATGAATGGTACAGTAGAAAATTTTCATAACTCCACCCCTGAGCCGCCACAGCTTAAAAGGTGCGCGGATAGGCCTTAGGTTAGATCACATATTTTAATAGCTTTTTTTAATATATTTTTTTGTGAGATCTGACGTTCATAGTGACAGAGCACTATGCAACCAAAAAAAAAAAAAAACAGAAGTCTCGCTAGACGAGATTGAAATCTCGAGATTTCAATCTCGTCTAGCGAGACTTCTGTTTTTTTTTTTTTTTTTTTTTTTTTTGGGACAGTGTTCTGTCACTATGAACGTCAGATCTCACCAAAAAAATAATAAAAAAAAGCTATTAAAATATGTGATCTAACCTAAGGCCTATCCGCGCACCTTTTAAGCTGTGGCGGCTCAGGGGTGGAGTTATGAAAATTTTCTACTGTACCATTCATCCTAAGATATCATAACGTCATAGAAAAGGTAAGAAAACTTTAGTCCAAAATTCTCCTTTAATGGGGGCCGCAGGTTAATATCAGAATAGTGATATATTATTGATTTCAGCTGTTATGATTCCTAACATGCAAACATGACCCGCTTTGATTACTTCAGTCTATATTAGTAGCGTAATAGAGTACAGAAGTCCTGACGTCCCTCGTTCATCCCCATGGGTCGTAGAAGTCATTTCTCTGTGGAGAATAACATTGGGTCATCTTAGAATCGTCTCATATAAGAATTGTGGTCCAAAAATAAACAAACTGTCTCTGCGATATTATCAGGGAGGAGGTTCTGTATCGTTTATGATAGTCAGTCACTTATATTTGATACAGTCTGTTTCTGGAGAAAATGTAACTAATTTGGTGGAAGTAACATTAATGTCAGTTGATGCTTCATATCCATAAGAGTCAAACTGCCGGGTCATTTGTTTATTTTTGGAACACAGTTCTTATTTGATGCGATATTAAACACGTCTATGAGAATTCAGAATGGGGGAGGGGGAACCGCGACCCAGGTAGGATGCGTAAATTACGTCAGACTTCTCTATGACTAGTATTAAAATGAATACTTGTCTCTTTTACGTCCAATGTATTTGTATCTAAGTTCATAAAGTTAACAGAAGTATAACTAAATGCATTTGAAATTATATACAAATGTTACTTTTCAGGATTACAATTTAAAAATAGTAAAAATAGCCGATCTACAAGCTCCAAAGCTTGTAGATCGGCTATTTTTGCTACTTTTGTGTGACATAGAATGACGGAATGCGGTATTAAATGCGAAAAAGGTTAAAATGTGGAGATAAGAGGTGTCTGCCCGACAGTATATGCAATGTGTCCCTCTGGAGTGAGTGTGTAAATATATAGTGTCCCTCTGGAGTGAGTGTGTAAATATATAGTGTCCCTCTGTATCATCAAAGTTGCATCACCCCTGGTGTAGAGGGGAAAAAAGAGCCGACTAAGTATAGTTCAAGTGATTAAATGTCTGAAAATACACATTAATCCAACATACACTGATGATTGTGCTGTCAAAGTCAGCGTCTATCCACCTTTTTTTTGTGAATCACAGATACATTTTGAGGCAAACAACACGTACGATATAAAGCTGTTATGGTAGGCTAAGTCATTGGTTCTCAAAGTGGGGTCCGGGGACCCCCAGGGGTCCTCGAGGGGGTTCCAGGGGGTCCCCAGCTAAATGATGGATAGGAACCAAATGGATCCTTATGGGTCTGTAACTCTGAGAGTGTACAAATGGAACCAAATGGACCTATTTGTACACTCTCAGAGTTAAATTAACATTGATTTTACAATAGGAACTGGGGTCCCAGAGATAGAAATGCCATTAAATGGGGGTCCGTAGCCCTAATGCATGTCAAACTGGGGGGGTCCTTAAATTACAAATGATTGAGAATCACTGCTAGAGCCGTAAAAATCTTCTCTCATGGGGGGTCCCTGGCTTATCTTTTCAAATGGGGGTCCGCGGGCTAATAAGTGTCAATTTGGGGGTCCTTGACATGAAAACGTTTGAGAACCACTGGGCTAACGTTTGGTTAAAACGTTAAAGCTCTATATATTCTGAAAGTAATCCTTGCTGTAGATATTACATAGTGTTTTTTTCAGTAACAGGAGTCTCCATGTCTCTCTCCAGCAGAAAATACATTTTCAGGGGGCTTGCAACATGTCAGCTTCATTTTCATAGTGTTCCAATTGTGTTTTGATTGATTGATGTACTTTATTTAGTAAGACATGAGAACATCAGTACATGGAAGTACAAATTCACAATACAAGGTCTACTAAACTGGAAGACTCATTAAGCACTGAGCTTGTTTAAGATGAGATCCCCATGCACACAAATCATGATGACATATAAGAGACAGACAGATATACACACTACTATACAGAACGTCATACAATCAGCTTACAGGTTACTGGTATGAAGAGTGAAAAATATGTACAAGAGAAGAAAAAGAAAAGGGGGGGGGGGTAGGTTAGGACTTGGGGTAGGTTAAGACTTGGACAGGGGCCATTTTCGAATTGCAGCCTCCTGAAGGTGTATCTTTAGGGCAGTTTTGAAAGTGAGTAGGGTTTTACACTCCTTTACTCCTTTTGGTAGGGCATTCCACATGTTTGTTGAATAGCATGAGAACGAGTTCATTCCCTTTGTTGAGCCAAATCTGGGTTGAACATTATTCGTGGAGCTGCCTCTGGTGTTATGATCGTGGACTTCATTAACATTTTGGAAGTATTTTGACAAATACAGGGGGATCCCAATGTTGTGGTGTATCTTGAAGACCAGGCCCATATCAAGTTGCTGTACTCTGTCCTCAACCCTAAGCCATCCAACCCTAGCAAAATGAGCAGGGGTTAGATGGGTTTTGTGATTGAGGCCAAGAAGTAGCCTTACTAGTTTGTTTTGGGATGTTTGGAGCCTTGTTTTTAAGGCCTTGGAGGTGTTGTGATACCATGAGGAGCATGCATCATCGTAATAACCTTGTATGAGGGCCCCTGGAAGAATCTTCCGAGTATTCTTACTGACTAGACGACCAATCCTATACAAAAAGCGTGTGTCTGCTCATTTATTTGTGTCGTCACGTCCCATGTCACTTGTTTAATCTGTATCCTGACTGAGTTCTCTATTCTGATTGGATGAAATTTGCATCCCGACCTGATTCCTGTTACTGAACAAACACTAAAGTAATGATTACTATCGCAATATGCAGCTGTTTAACACTTATTTTAACCAAATAAAATCACTTGCCCTACTTTTGAATGAAGGAATCCAATGGAAAAAGGCAACATACTGTAGACAAACAAATCATTTATTGAATGTTTTACTCAAACGTTATATCAAAGTGTTGACATTATACAGTATGAACTATGCTCACAACGTGGTCTTTCAATCCCACACTCAGAGCAGAGTTACAACAGGACATCGAGAAGGACCATCAATTAGGGATGGGACGACAACCGTCATACACTAGGACATGGGTCTTCAACATTTCAGGCCAAGGACCCCCTAGCTGAGAGAGATGAAACAGGGACCCCCCTCTATGTTGTATGAAATTGCGTTTCAGATTAAACTTTTGTTTTACATGGTCTGCTCTTTTTTTTTGCCCCCTCTACACTAAAGCTCTTTGCCAAAAAAATAGCCGATCTACAAGCTCGCAGTGCGAGGCGTTGTGAGCTTGTAGATCGGCTATTTTTGGCTAAAGTTCTCTGGGTTTCAAGCGGTTAATGTAAAAAAAACTAAATCATACCACACAAAGATTTGGCGGACCCCCTATAGTAGCTCTGAGGACCCCCTGTTGAAGACCCCTGCACTAGGATGAATTGGCTTTTCGTCGAGCGGCAAAACAGAGGCAACACAGAGGCAAATTCAGTACGACTTTCAAAAAATAGCCGATCTACAAGCTCACAACGCGCTGTGAGCTTGTAGATCGGCTATTTTTGGCGAACGTTACCCCCCCCCCAGAATAAGGATGCTGGGGGTTCACACGTGGTTACAACAAAAGTGGCATTTAAATTTTTAAGCATAGTTGGATTATCGCGATCATGTCGTTAATCGCAATTATTTTTGCCGCAATAATGGTGAGGTGTAATGTTCATATCCCTGTCCCATCCACTACTTACAGCAGGCCATTCATTATGATGATCAGTTCATAAAGAACCCCCAGGGGTCCTTGGGGGACCCCAGCAAAAGTAGTTAACACAGCATCACAATAATCTTAACCACCTTATCCATTTATATGTTGGCTATTCAGAAATATTTGAAAAAACATTGAAAATGTTTGGAAGATGTTGAATCATTTAGATGTTTTTTTACACAAAAATCTTTATCTTCTGGGGGTCCCTGGTACAAATCATTTTTAGATGGGGGGGTCTGAACAGCGGCCAAATATGTATCAATGTGGGGGTCCTTGACACGAAAAGGTTTGAGAACTACTGTGCTAATGCATTACTAGGCCACGGAGCCCCCAATCTACACTGTGTTCATTTAACTCTGAGACCAGGAACACATCTGTGTCATTTCTAGATTTGAGCAGAAAAAAAAACATTATTTTACACTTTGGCTATTCAAAAATAGCAGATCTACAAGCTTGTAGATCTGCTATTTTTGAAAAATTGTGAAAATGTGTGCAAATCAGTGAAAATATATATTATTTTAAAGCGAACATTTTTAACTCAAATCTTTGCTTCTGGAGGGGTCTATGGAGGGGTCCGTGGCCAAATCCATATCATTTTGGGTGGTCCTTGACAATTATGAAAAAGTTTTGAGAACCACTGATATTACAGCAACATCAGTATTTAGAAAACTGTTGGGATTTAGAAGGCATTTTGTGGAATCGGCTGAGAGCCGCGTACACTCTGACGTTGAGAAAAGTCAAAACTTCACCACCTTGGTTTGTTTTGGCTTTTCTTTCTTCTCCGGTTGGTCCTGGACGTCCTCGTGGTCAGCGCTCATGTTGTTGGACAGCCATCCCACCGTCACAGAGTTAGCTATGAACAAACACAGAGTTAGCTACGAACAAACAGAGTTAGCTACGAACAAACAGAGTTAGCTACGAACAAACACAGAGTTAGCTACGAACAAACACAGAGTTAGCTACAAACAAACAGAGTTAGCTACGAACAAACACAGAGTTAGCTACGAACAAACACAGAGTTAGCTACGAACAAACAAACAGAGTTAGCTACGAACAAACACAGAGTTAGCTACGAACAAACACAGAGTTAGCTACGAACAAACACAGAGTTAGCTACGAACAAACACAGAGTTAGCTACGAACAAACACAGAGTTAGCTACGAACAAACAGAGTTAGCTACGAACAAACACAGAGTTAGCTACGAACAAACACAGAGTTAGCTACGAACAAACACAGAGTTAGCTATGAACAAACACAGAGTTAGCTATGAACATTGTTAGCTACGAACAAACAGAGTTAGCTACGAACAAACAGAATTAGCTACGAACAAACACAGAGTTAGCTACAGACACACCACATCAACACAGAGTTGGCTACGGAACACACTACATGACCGGCGGACCGGTAGGCAGTGGTTCCGGTAGGAGACACAAAGGAGCCTCTTAGTGTCTCCTACCGGAACCGCTGCCGGTCATCAGACTATTGTCTTAGGAATGAGACAAAAACTAAAAGAATATCCATGAATTCAAGTCTCCATGGAGTGACTAATCCATAGAGAAAATGTCATTTTGGGGGTGAACTATCCCTTTAATGCCCAGGACCGCTACAGTAGAAGTGTGCAGATGTATTGAAAGGAGAGCAGAGGGTCTCTAACACTCACATGAAGCTTGGTGCTCTGGACAGTCCTTCTGGAAGTGTTCGACCGAACCACACACCCGACAGCAACCTCCTGCAGAGAAACATGTTATCAGTGTTGATTCAGTCGACTAAAAACTATGAAGCAAAATGTCTGTTGATTTACCTTTATTCACCCAGGAAAACTAGATAAAAACTAAGCTATGACGACTAAAACTAAGACAATTAATTGACAATTTCGTCGCCAAATAAAAACTAGACACTAGATGTTAGTGAGGGACGAGAGGAGAAGAGATCCAGTAGAACTAAGACTAGAGGAGAAGAGATCCAGTAGAAGTAAGACTGGTTATCATGGATGCGCGTGCGTTTCACAGACCGAAAACAGCCGATCTACAAGCTCACAATGCGCCGCGTTGTGAGCTTGTAGATCGGCTATTTTCGGCCTGCAGCTATAAGTGAAGACCATTTCGATGCCATCACGCCCCGTCAAAAATACATTTTAGTCGACTAAAACCTTACGATATTTAGTCGACTAAAACTAAACGGAATTTAATTCAAAAGACTACGACTAAAACTGAATCAAAATGTATCTGTCAAAATCAACACTGTCAGTTAACCCGTTAAAACTCTCATTCAATGCCAAGCTTATTTATGGAATTTTGGCTCTGAGTGCCACAGCCAAAATTCATTGTAAAAAAAAAAAGTGCTCAGGAGCCGAGATACAGCCCTTTTCAGTAAGAAGTTAAACAAAGAGTGAATGGAGCAGCAAATCTTCAAAGCATCATATCTTGGGTTCTGAACATGTTTTTCCAAAAAAAAAAAGGCCTGGCGCACGGGGCGTCAGGCCTCGTGACATCTTTGACGTCATGTGGCACTGGATGAGTTAAGACCCGAGGCCAATTCCACAAATGCCTTCTAAATCAGTACAGTAGTTCTCAAACGTTCCAATAATAATAATCAAAACATAGCAGATGTACAAGCTCGCAAGCGTCGCACGAAGTGCCGCGCTGTGAGCTTGCATATCTGTTGTGTTTTGAACAGCCAACGGAAACAAATCTAGAATGAAAGAGATATCACTAAACAAACATCGTACACTTTTAACTTACAATTATATCATTGCTGTCGGGCAGAAAACTCGTATCTCCAACTTTTCCCCCCCTTATTTCTTTGTAATCTAACGCCCTATTGATCACACTACAGCGTCACACAAAAGCATCAAAAGCAGCAGATCTACAAGCTCGAAACGCGGCGCTTCGCGTCGCGTTTCGAGCTTGTAGATCTGCTACTTTCGTTGCTTTTGAATTGTAATCCTGAAAAGCAAAAGTTTTAGACATATGAGGTTTCCACCCGACAGAGAGCGTATGTAATGATTCAGAACGCGTGCAAAACGACCGTTAACTAATAACGCCGAACGATGTCAAACAGTTGACATGAAGTGTGTTGGTTCTAATACCTGCTGCATAGAGGCCTTTGGGGTTATCTGGACAGGACGATGACAGGTGACCGTTCTGACCACAGATGAAACACTTTGCGTAGGGGTAGTCACCTGAAACACATGACCATGACCTTAACATACATGTTACACTACATGGACACATGACCATGACCTTAACATACATGTTACAATACATAGACACATGACCATGACCTTAACATACATGTTACAATACGTAGACACATGACCATGACCTTAACATACATGTTACAATACATAGACACATGACCATGACCTTAACATACATGTTACAATACATGGACACATGACCATGACCTTAACATACATGTTACAATACATGGACACATGACCATGACCTTAACATACATGTTACAATACATAGACACATGACCATGACATTAACATACTCAGTGTTGATTTCGTCGACTAAAACTATGACGAAACATGTTCGTTGACTACCTTTTTTCCCTGGCGAAAACTAAATAAAATAAATAAAATAAAAACTAAGCTACGACGACTAAAACTAAGACTAAATATATTGACAATTTTGTCAACAAATAAAAACTAGACTAAAATGTTAGTGAGGGACTAGTGGAGAAGAGATTCAGTAGAACTAAGACTAGTGGAGAAGAGATCCAGTAGAACTAAGACTAGTGGAGAAGAGATCCAGTAGAACTAAGACTAGTGGAGAAGAGATCCAGTAGAACTAAGACTAGTGGAGAAGAGATCCAGTAGAACTAAGACTAGTGGAGAAGAGATCCAGTAGAACTAAGACTAGAGGAGAAGAGATCCAGTAGAACTAAGACTAGAGGAGAAGAGATCCAGTAGAACTAAGACTAGTGGAGAAGAGATCCAGTAGAACTAAGACTAGTGGAGAAGAGATCCAGTAGAACTAAGACTAGTGGAGAAGAGATCCAGTAGAACTAAGACTAGTGGAGAAGAGATCCAGTAGAACTAATACTAGAGGAGAAGAGATCCAGTAGAACTAAGACTAGAGGAGAAGAGATCCAGTAGAGCTAAGACTAGTGGAGAAGAGATCCAGTAGAACTAAGACTAGTGGAGAAGAGATCCAGTAGAACTAAGACTAGTGGAGAAGAGATCCAGTAGAACTAAGACTAGAGGAGAAGAGATCCAGTAGAACTAAGACTAGTGGAGAAGAGATCCAGTAGAACTAAGACTAGTGGAGAAGAGATCCAGTAGAACTAAGACTAGAGGAGAAGAGATCCAGTAGAACTAAGACTAGTGGAGAAGAGATCCAGTAGAACTAAGACTAGAGGTGAAGAGATCCAGTAGAACTAAGACTAGAGGAGAAGAGATCCAGTAGAACTAAGACTAGTGGAGAAGAGATCCAGTAGAACTAAGACTAGTGGAGAAGAGATCCAGTAGAACTAAGACTAGTGGAGAAGAGATCCAGTAGAACTAAGACTAGAGGAGAAGAGATCCAGTAGAACTAAGACTAGAGGAGAAGAGATCCAGTAGAACTAAGACTAGTGGAGAAGAGATCCAGTAGAACTAAGACTAGAGGAGAAGAGATCCAGTAGAACTAAGACTAGAGGAGAAGAGATCCAGTAGAACTAAGACTAGAGGAGATGAGATCCAGTAGAACTAAGACTAGAGGAGAAGAGATCCAGTAGAACTAAGACTAGAGGAGAAGAGATCCAGTAGAACTAAGACTAGAGGAGAAGAGATCCAGTAGAACTAAGACTAGAGGAGAAGAGCTCCAGTAGAACTAAGACTAGTGGAGAAGAGATCCAGTAGAACTAAGACTAGAGGAGAAGAGATCCAGTAGAACTAAGACTAGAGGAGAAGAGATCCAGTAGAACTAAGACTAGTGGAGAAGAGATCCAGTAGAACTAAGACTAGTGGAGAAGAGATCCAGTAGAACTAAGACTAGAGGAGAAGAGATCCAGTAGAACTAAGACTAGTGGAGAAGAGATCCAGTAGAACTAAAAGACAAGTCATTTTATGTTTGGTTGCGCTCGGGTGTTGTGCTCTGAAAAAGGCAGATCTACAAGCTCACAACACGTCGCAGCGCAACACGTTGTGAGCTTGTAGATCGGCTATTTTCAGCATGCAACCAAGTGTAAAATCATCCATTACGACACCATCAAGGCACCGCCAAAACGCATTTTAGTCGACTAAATCAACTGTAGATTTAGTCGACTATAATCTTATGATATTTAGTCGACTGAAACTAGACTAAAAAAATTCAAAAGACTATGACTAAAACTAAATCAAAGTTTGCTGTCAAAATCAACACTGACATACATGTTAAAATACATCAGAGAGAGAGAGAGAGAGAGAGAGGGACCCTCAGTTTCATCTGGTCCTGATGTGAGCTCAGAGTGGAGCAGTTCCCCACATTCAACGATGCACGTAATAATCTACCCTTTAATATAAACAGAGTAAACTAATGCACGTAATTATCTCCCCTTTAATACAAACAGAGTAAACTAATGCACGTAATTATCTCCCCTTTAATATAAACAGAGTAAACTAATGCACGTAATAATCTCCCCTTTAATATAAACAGAGTAAACTAATGCACGTAATAATCTCCCCTTTAATATAAACAGAGTAAACGGTACACGTGACTTTCAAGCCGAGTCATCTTGGGCCAAACTTAAGACAGTAATAACATCTACCAACACATTGGTAACAGAAATGTCAGGCTTTGCGTTTCCTCACCGAGAGCAGGGTCTACTCTAGCTCTGCATGTCTGCAGGTCGTGCTCCGTGGAGCCACAGCGGTAGCAGATACCCGTCCCCATCTCCTGGTCCCTACGGGCCTCAGGACAGTCTGACACCCCGTGACCCGGCCTCCTGCAGTTAAAACACAGCTAGAGGACAGGATGGACAGAATGAGACAAAAGAGGAGGGGAAAAACATGAATAAAACAGTATTACACACGCGCACGTCA
>NC_137624.1:42456308-42471308 GCF_963280865.1 Gymnoscopelus braueri | reverse complement strand
TTAAATGAGTTTCGGTTTGTTTCGAGTGGGGAAGGATCGGCGGACACGTAAATCCCGCCCACTACATTTGATTGGGTAAAGCGCGGCCTGCTTCCTGATCTGAAGGCACGCCCACTTGTAGGCCAGTGCGTACGCGATATGACGAGCCCCCCCCCCCCCGACAGATTCAAGCGGAGAGCAGAATCTGTTCTTGAGAGATTAGCGCTGCATGAAAGCACTTTAAACTGCGCCTGTACTCGCCCAATAATGAACTCCTCTAGACTGTCCTCTAGTTTCATATCCACGTGAAAGTTCTGTCAGAAAACGTGCGTTTAGCAAAAATATCTCCACTTTTCCACGAGATTCACGCGGACGTCGTTCTCTTGTCAGCCACGAGGCCGGAGCTGAAGTGACTGCTGGACGGAACACATGAAAACTTCAGCTCCACAGCCCCATACACCCACACAGCCCCATACACCCACACAGCCCCATACACCCACACAGAAAAGTCCTATGTGATTGTATTAAACGTTAAACTCACCAACATGTCAGCTGTACGGAAAGCTTAAATTATCCTCTTTCTATCTGCAAAGTTTTTGTTTCATAAAAATCCACCGTAGAGACATGTTATGAGATACTTTTCTGTCACTACATTCTGTGCAGGTGATTTATGTATTTTTGTGTCGGGAGTTTGGAAGCGCTCGTTCTCAATAACCCAACGTCCTGCTGCCCTCCTGCATGTCATGTGACATTTAGAAACAGGTGGTACGTAGGACCGCTGAGTGATTTACAACGAGCGCTTCCAAACTCCACCGCTCCATGCCGCTCAACGCTCTGCCACTCAGTCTAGATGAGGGGGGGGGGGGGGGGGGGGGGGGCGTGTCCCGGTGAAATACTCTCTATAGGGCATAGCAGTGGCGGCCATTTTCTGGTTCCACTTCAAAATACTCCCCATTGACATTTCCAAAAATATTTATATCAATTAATTTAAGCCTAGAATCAAGCCATCCAGGGTCCTGGTGAATCATGACCATAAAACGTTTTTTTTCTGTGATTTTTTTATTTTATATTTAATTATATGATATACTATATTTAATAAATACCCTTTGTTTTGCCGTTTTCACTTCTTTTTTTTCACAGAATCAAACGTTTTACGGTCATGATTCACCAGGACCCTGGATGGCTTGATTCTAGGCTTAAATTAATTGATATAGATATTTTTGGAAATGTCAATGGGAAAAATGCATTGAGTATTTTGGAGTGGAACCAGAAAATGGCCGCCACTGCTATGCCCTATTCACACGGCGGCCATTTGGGAATTTAACATTGAAAGTGCCACCCCGTTGCCGTGGCAACCGGGGTGGCACTTCATTGACTTATAGGGGAAGACCACTCATTTTGATCAGTGACATACGCAGGGTGTACTTTTGGCTGAGGGGGGCGGAGCCAAAAGTACACCCTGCGTATGTCACTGATCACATGACCTCAATCAATTATCCTTTTCTAGGCAACACAGAAGGGGGGGGGGGGACTTTTTTCTTATTTCCACACAACAGCTCTAAGGTGCATTAAAGACATAGTTCAATGTTGAAAATGAGTGGTCTTCCCCTTTAACAGCAACAGTGTGAATATGGTCTATGGACAGGTGCGTTGTGATTGGTGCGGGGCAATGAATCAATCACACCACCTGCCAACAGTGTGCCCCAAACATTTGTGCTTCCCAAAGGAAGTTTAGATACATTCGGTCCTTCACTCATTCCGGGCCCCTCGCCCGGACACTAAGTCGTCCGTGTGCAGCTCGTGGAAACGTGGAGATATTTGACTAAACACACGTTTTCTGGCAGAACATTCAAATGGATATGAAACTATAGAGGATAATATCTGACTCCAAGTCTTAGGAGTTCATTATTGGGTGAGTTACACACGCAGTTTAAAGCACTTTAATGCCGCGCAGATCCCTCCAATAACCGTATGAGGATGGGACCGATCTATGGCTGTGTATTTGGAATACATGAAATGTATGTAAGATGATCACAGACATTCTATGGCTAAGAGAGAGAGAGAGAGAGCTACTTCTCAGAGAGAGTGATAATCGTTTCCATGTAGAACATTTTTCATTTTCAAATATTAAAAAAAGCTGAAATGGCAGATCTACAAGCTTACAGATGTAAGCTTGTAGATCTGCTATTTCAGCTTTTTTGTGTTGCTTTTTTGTATAAAACTATTAAATATGTCAATAATTTCATATATTTAAGTTATTTGTCATATCTGCCCTGTGCATCTTTTTTATTACAAAGCCTAAAAGTCTTCATATGTTCCAATGTGTTCAACGGCCCAAACACACAATTAAATCCTTAATCGCAATTATTTGAGTGACAAATAATCGTCAACTTAAATTTGTAATGGTGACAGTCCTATTGATGAGTTAATGCTTCACATGAGTGTCACATGACACTGACATTATATATATATATATATATATATATATATATATATATATATATATATATATATATATATATATATATATAGTTTTCAACTTGTCAAGAAACTAAGGCTGGATCACAACCACGCTGTGTCTCTGCTACAACATTAGCCGTTTTCAATCTACGAGAGTTGTAGGGTTCACCCCCATGGACACAGGGACTTTCTGCACTATGCCCCGTAGACACTCCAAACATGTACAAATTGAAAATAAAGGTGCTTACACCCACGCCCCAAATGTTACCTGTCTCTACGCGGTAGTAGTTTAATGTAATAATCCATATATTTCAATAAAGAAGTGTTTTAATGCCGTCTGTGGCCGATTCTGTCGGAAGTTCCCAATGGGCGGTAGTGACGGGGCGCATCCGGTGAAACCCGGAATTACACTAAATGTAAACAGGAAGTAAACGAGGGTGAAAAAATGGCGTTCGGCCACAGACGGCATTAAAACACTTCCTTATTGAAAGATATGGATTATTACATTAAACTACTACCACGTAGATACAGTTAACATTTTGGGCTTGGGGGTAAGCACATTTATTTTCAATTTGTACATGTTTAGAGTGTCTACGGGGCATAGTGCAGAAAGTCCCTGTGTCCATGGGGGGTGAACCCTACAACTCTCGTAGATTGAAAACGTCAGAATCATAAATACGTCTACAAGAGTTGTATTCTACAGCTACTACAACATGGACTCACTGTGTAACTGTAACCTAGGATAATAACTATATAATATATAATAACACTGTGTAACTGTAACCTAGGATAATAACGTTAAACTAGTATTAATGACTTTGTACATTAAGTCAACAACAGTCTAAACAATACATTATGACAATAATAATATCAGTATGAATGACAGTATATCAGTATGAATGTAAAACTATAAGTATTTATAATAAAAAAACTCACTGATCAGAAACGAGGATTCTCCTTCATGTGTTTACCAAGGAAGTGCGTGGTGGACTCCTCCTCCTGCACATGTGCGTGCCGTAGAGTAGAACGCACTGCCGTTATGCTGCCCCCTGCTGTTCTGGAGGCTCTCTCGCTCTCTCTCTGTTTGAAGAGGCTTAATGGTGATTATTTTAGTGAATTATGGATAATGTGTTTGTTTAGTTTTGAAGTGTTATAACCCCCTATAAAACATGTCTGGTCAGTTGGTCAGCAGATGGTTTCATGAATGTATGTAAATAGACAATATTTTGGACCAATAAAAAAAAGTCCCTTTGGCTGCTGTACTAATATATAATATGACCACATGTATATTAATGTTACATCATGTCCATATTATATATTCTGCTGGACTAATATATAATATGACCACATGTATATTAATGTTACATCATGTCCATATTATATATTCTGCTAGACTAATATATAATATAATGTTACATCATGTCCATATTATATATTCTGCTAGACTAATATATAATATAATGTTACATCATGTCCATATTATATATTCTGCTAGACTAATATATAATATAATGTTACATCATGTCCATATTATATATTCTGCTAGACTAATATATAATATGACCACCTGTATATTAATGTTACATCATGTCCATATTATTATTCCTTTCCCACAGCACAGGGAAATTGTTACATTACTTAAACCTATTATTATGTCAGACCTGAGCTTTTGTTCTGAAATGTATAAATATATTATTGCGAGATTAAATGATACAATGTTATAACCCTTCAAAACAAAACAAACACATTATCCATAATTAATAAAGTAATCACAATTAAGCCTCTTCAAACTTATTTAATAAAACAATCTGTTTGTATTAATTGGGGGGGGGGGTTCCTTGAAACAGTATCAGGGGAACTTAAAACAGTAGCTAGTTCGACCCTGTGAGGAGCTTCTCAAAATACAGAGACTGAGCTGTAATATTGACCATGTCCACTGGAGGGAGACAGAGGCGTTGGAATGTAAACACAGTGACGCTGTGTCATCCACGTGTTAACTCCTTGTTTTACTTTTGGTACTTTAACTTAAGTACATTTAGATACCAATACTTTTTTTACTCAAGTAAATTTCTAATTCCGGACTTTTACTTGTAACAGAGTACTTCTACATTGCAATATTGATACTTTTACTTAAGTAGAACATTTGAGTACTTTTTCTACCACTGGTCCTTTGATCTTGAAGTCCAGTGCGCCATCGCGATGTTTTCTCTCCTAACGAGAGTCCATGAAGAGACAATGCAACACGTTATTATAGACTGAGTGCACATATATTATGTTATATTATTATATTATTACTATATTATATTATATTATATTATATTATATTATATTATATTATATTATATTATATTATATTATATTATATCATGTTATATTATTATATTATATTATATTATATTATTACTATATTATATTATATTATATTATATTATATTATATTATATTATATTATATTATATTATTATATTATGTTATATCATTATATTATATTATATTATATTATATTATATTATATTACATTATATTATATTATATTATATTATGTTATATTATTATTATTATTATTATTATATTATTGCACATATGTTTCAGCTGAATTTTATTTGTTTATTTGTTTGTACCTGAGATTCTAAGCAGTGCATTTAAGTTGTGTTTATCCCCTTTGGTTTATTGATTATAGAATATAGTAAATTGTTTATCCTGCTGTAAACAGTTTATTATATTTAATGCTTTCATTCATTACATTACAAATTGTGACTTGATGATTATGGAGATTTGACCAAGTTCATTAAATACCGACTCCATTATTCCTTATTGTAATACTGAATATAAATTGAAGTACTATTTATTATTTGTGTTTATTGTCTCCGCCAGGCCGAAAGGCATGGCGAGAGAGTATGTTTTACCCCCTGTCCGTCCGTCCGTCCATCCGTCCGTGTGTGTGTCATTCTGTCATTTTGTGGACAGCTAATCTCTGCACCGTTGGTTTGATCGCAGCGAAACCGTGCACACACACTCCCTGGATGCCAGAGCAGAACCTCTGGTCCAAATTTTTCACATGGGACTTTTATAGCGCCACCAGGAGGCCAATTTGTGCAAAACACATTTTTGGACAGTACTCCTACAGATTTCGCAAATCGGTACACAGTATCTCTATAGTCATTAAAAGAAATGTCTCATTTCAGATTTTTCATATTCCATCCTGATTGGCAAAAATTGTCTTTCAAAGTTTGCAGGAGTACTCCGTTTTGAACAAAATGCCTCAAATCATGAACACATCATGCAATTTCTGTGACATTTTGCACACACATTCCCATTAGGCCGAGGAAGAAATGCCATTTGAAAATGTTCAAATCAGCCTCATGGTGGCGCTGTAACAGGCCCTCATGGTGGCGCTGTAACAGGCCGATTCGTGTTTTTACCTATAACTGCACCGATCAGTGTAAAACTTTGTATGCACACTCTCTAGAGGCCAAGGAAAAACCTTTGCCCTGCATTTTTCACATTTGCCTTTTATAGCGCCACCAGGAGGCAGACTTATGTAAAACACATTTTTTTATATTAAGCCTTCAGATTTGATCCAAATCGGTACACATGCTCTCTATAGTCATGTGATCAAGACGGATCTATTTGATTTTCCATATTCCATCCTGATTGGCTAACATTGACATGTAATGTTTGCAGGAGTGGCCCGTTTTGAACAAAATGCCGCAAATCATGAACGCAGCGTCCGGTTACGGTGAAACTTTGAATGCACATTTGCACTACGTTGAGGAACAAATGCCACCCTTTTAACATTGGCCTGTTATAGCGCCACCAGCAGGTCAAATTTAGCAAAACACATTTTTAGAACAAAATGCCTCAAGCCATGCATGCAGTGTCCGATTGCCGTGCACGGCCTAGGAAGAAATGGCACCCTTTTCACATTGGCCTATTATAGCGCCACCAGGAGGCCAAAATAACCTACCTGACCTGGCGGAGACCTGTGCTCCGAGGAGCACTTTTTCTAGTTGATATTGTATTTCTGTTTCCTTTGTACAGCACACAAATCCCAACAGTAAATATATCACACTGAGCTCTCTGTTTCTGCCTCCTCATTCCTTATATGGTCAGCCTGACACGTGACCATTGCCTGCTCACCCCTGACCCCTGTCAGCCACTCCCACCTGAAGAAAAAACCTAAGACATTCTTTCAGCTTGAATACTTTATTATCAGTTTGCAGATTGTACACTTAAAGGGATATTTCACTTTTAAAAAAACAGTATCGTCTACTCAGGCTTTTGTGAGCCCCCCAGACAGTTTTTAAGTTGCTTGATTCATTATTTAGATATTTGATATTCATTTTATCAGACACGCCCCCTTCCTATACAAACCCATTGTAACTTCAAACTCCATTTTAACGTGTTAGATTCATCAAAAACACCCGTCCTTGGTTCTAGTGACTCATCCTGCCCTCCTAATACGTGAGGGGGCCGTGTTTTTTCGATTACTTTTTTCATTTATTATGTAGGCCTATGTTGGTTTTTTTTGCATTAAATTTTTTTCATTTTCCAAAAGAAATATAAAAAATTTATGAAAAAAGTAATTGAAAAAACACAGTCTCCTCACGCATTTGAAGGACAATGTCAGTCACCAGAAACAAGGACGGTGTTTCTGATGAATCTAACATGGTTAAAATGGAGTCTGAAGTTACAATGGGTTTGTATAGGGAGGGGGCGTGTCTGATAAAATAAATATCAAATATCTAAATACTGAATCAAGCAACTTACGGTCTGGGTTGCTCACAAAAGCCTGAGTAGACGATAAAAAAGTGTTTTTGAAAGTGAAATATCCCTTAAGTTAAATACATGCTATTTAACTCATTCACTGCCTAGAACGACTAAAACGACTTTTGTCCTTTAAGCCTCCACTGCCAAGAACGACTAAAACGACTTTTAATTTTTTTTTTTTTTCTCTTATTTATTTATTTAATTTTTAACCTAAAGACCAAGGAGGTATGATTTGTTGAAGATCTATACTCCCATTCACTTCCTTGTTAACTTAAAACTTAAACATTTTGTATCTTGGCTCCTGAGTACCTTTTTTTTTCTATGAAAAATCTCTGGCAGTTTGTCAAGCGCAAAAATAAAAAAGTTCTGGCAGTGAATGTTAACGGCAGTAAGTGTTATTTTATTTTTATATTTACTATTGCGTTGTTAAATCAATCAACATTATGGCATAACAGGATGATAACCTAAACCTACTGTTAAGTTTAATTATGTTAAAAATGTGGGCCCCTCGCAATTTCAAACTGCACCCGTCATCCTGGAGCCTGCCCTGACACACACACACCAGAGATGGGGACTCGAGTTAGGGACTCGGACTCGAGTCGCACTCGAGTGGCCAAAAACGAGACTCTCGACTCGACTCTGACTCGCCCCTCAAAGACTTGAGACTTGACTCGACTCGAGCCTCAAAGACTTGAGACTTGACTCGACTCGAGCCTCAAAGACTCGTGGACAATCTTTATTTTATGTTTATTTTTTGGACAAATAAATGAATGAAATGCCCAAAAAACTTCCACTCCCCTGTCCCCCCCCCCCCCGCAAAGAAACCTCCGCTCCAGTGCGCGCTGCGCGGAGACGGCTTCAGTCAAGCTGTTTCATGCTGCTCATTAACGTAAACATGGAGAGGCGAGCGCAACAGCTGCTATGTGTGTGGCCGCCGCGGCCTTTCATCATAAAGTTTAAATATAAAAACTTCGAAATTAAACAAATATGTTTAGCTCAGAATCAGCTATATAACCTCAGTTATCTTGGCATATGCTTACATTTTTTATAAGACGGTCGCATCATCTGTGACAGCACGTTTAGGAAACATCGGATATATTCAACACTTCACCACGGTAAACGCTACGCTCATGTAATGTTCACTGCATAAAAGCTGTGGTTCTCAAACCTTTTCAGGCCGTGACCCCCCAAAAGAATCATATTTGAACTGGGGATCCACATTTAGACAGTTTTTTGGTGCGCAACACAGCCCTCGTTTAAGTGAATTGCTTTCACCTGCTCTGCTGTTGGACTGCTGTGCGGAGTCGAGTGTGCGCAACAGGGCATATCTCCGCCAAGCCAGGGTGACCTACCCAGGCCCATGAAATTCATATGCAGGCATAGTAGCCAATTAGAATGAAATCTGCAAAAACTGACTCATATACTGATACAGAACCATATTGGCTATATATTATCGCTGTCGGGTGGAAATCTTGTATGTTCCTTTTTTATTATTATTTAAAAACAATTAAAAATCATGAAAATAGCCAATCTACAAGCTGTAATTATTAATAATTAAGAAATACTATATTTTAAAGAGTGAACAATCAACTAAAGTCATTATTAGTGCAAGTTCAATCACATTTCATTTGAATGAAAATAAATTGTGGGGAAAATACATAAAATCTCTAATCTGTGAATCTAATGTGATTTATTATGACCTGTCTATACTTTTACATCTATGCCCCCCCCCCCCATTTTTTTTTTTTTTTAAAAAGACTTTAAAAAGACTCGAGACTTGACTCGGACTCGACCCTCAAAGACTTGACTCGGACTCGACTCGACTCAACCCTCAAAGACTTGAGACTCGACTCGACTCGAGCCTCAAAGACCCGAGACTTGACTCGGACTCGACTCGACTCAACCCTCAAAGACTTGAGACTTGACTCGACTCGAGCCTCAAAGACTTGAGACTTGACTCGGACTCGAGCTCAGAGACTCGTGGACATCTCTGACACACACACACACACACACACACACACACACACACACACACACACACACACACACACACACACACACACACACACACACACACACACACACACACACACACACACACACACACACACACACACACACACACACACACACACACACACACACAGAGAGAGAGAGAGTAGCATACTGTAGTGTGAGTATATATTATATTTTATTTGGCTGGGTGAGTTAATATTTAAAGCTGTGCTGTGTTTATTTATTTTTCTTAAACATTTTAATTTGTTATTTTTATAGGAGACAAAGAGGTACAAACATTAATGTAGATCCACATCAACCAGAAACGTCTTTGGGTTGTGCTTAACGTTAATGAATCATTGTTATTATGCATAAAAGCACCAGTTACATTTAATGAACAAAGTAAACCATCTGGGTAGAGCAAGATATAGCAGGTTTCATTTAATAATGTTTGAGATCTGATAAAACCACAGGATGCTTTACTTAGAATGCCCGTAGCCACAGCTTTTACAAAGTGCAATTCTTCATCTGCCAGATTAGCTGTAGATCTAGTTCTCAAACCAGTGAAACCAATTGCACTGCCATGGGCAGAATGACTATAGATCTCTCTCTCTCTCTCTCTCTCTCTCTCTCTCTCTCTCTCTCTCTCTCTCTCTCTCTCTCTCTCTCTCTCTCTCTCTCTCTCTCTCTCTCTCTCTCTCTCTCTCTCTCTCACTCCCCCCCCCCCCCCCTCTTTTGGTACCTTTTTAACAGCGTTTTCTTAATTATTTTTTTACCTAGTTTAATTTTTTACTTTTGGCCCTAATAGTCTAGCCTAGTTGGGTCCCTTGAAATTGTTTGGTTGCCTACGCTGTTTTTATGCCATGCTTTTAACCTGTAGCACTCTGAGATTCGTAAGAATGTAAAGTGCTTTATAAATAATAATAATATTATTATTATATTATTATTATTATTATTATTACATCTATGCTTCCGAGAGGTCCGTGGCGTGAGTGACAATTATTACAAACATTATGAATGAAATGCTGCCTGACATTGGAAAAATGGCTCACTCCATTCCTCTCTTCAGAGAGATGAAGCAGGGACCCCCTTAGCTGAGAGAGAGATGAAGCAGGGACCCCCTTAGCTGAGAGAGAGATGAAGCAGGGACCCCCTTAGCTGAGAGAGAGATGAAGCAGGGACCCCCTTAGCTGAGAGAGAGAGAGATGAAGCAGGGACCCCCTTAGCTGAGAGAGAGAGAGATGAAGCAGGGACCCCTTAGTTGAGAGAGAGATGAAGCAGGGACCCCCCTAGCTGAGAGAGAGATGAAGCAGGGACCCCTTAGCTGAGAGAGAGATGAAGCAGGGACCCCCTCCATATTGTTTAAAATTGTGTTTTAGTTTAAACTTTTTTTGTTTACTTGGTCTGCTCTTTTTTCTCTCTACACCTGTACCTCTTTGCCAAAAATAGCAGATCTACAAGCTCGTAGCTTGTAGATCTGCTATTTTTGGCTAAAGTTCTCCTCAGAAAAAGGGATGGTTCAAGTGGTTAAGGTAAAAAAAAAAAGAATCATATCACACAAAGATTTGGCGGACCCCCTGTAGTAACTCTGAGGACCCCCTAGGGGTCCCGGACCCCCTGTTGAAGACCCCTGCTTTATAACAATAATCCTGCCATATTTATTATAATCACTAATTTGCTACGAAGTGTCTTTAAATGGTTCTGTAATTCAAGTCAAATCAAAAGCATTAAATTATGCAAGAACAAAAACGTTCTGCCTAAACCTTATAATCACACTATAATAAATGCATTCATTTATAGCAGTGATTATAATAGCCTGACCTATTAAAACTATAGCACACTATGATCCTATTATTTATAGTAGTACAGTGTTCCTGTTTAGTCTTTCTCTCACACACACACGCACACACACGCACGCACGCACGCACACACACACACACACACACACACACACACACGCACGCACGCGCGCACACGCGCACACGCGCGCACACACACAGAGTAGCATACTGTAGTGTGAGTATAATGAGTATATATTATATTTTATTTGGCTGGGTGAGTTAATATTTAAAGTGCTGTGTTTATTTATTTTTGTTAAACATTTTAATTTGTTATTTTATAGGAGACAAACAAAGAGTGTCACTCTCTCCAGTAGTCATAAACGACACAGTGGTTCTGCATACTGATAGTTTATTTGAAGCACTCGTACGGCTCAAATAACACCAACGTTGAACTACATAAAACAAAGCATAAAACAAACAAACACTTGCATTAACAACAGAAACATGACGTAAACATTGTACAAATAAACAAACACATAACAAACTAAAGCAAATACAAACAAACACACCTTGCTGGCTGCATAATAGACTTGTAAGGAGGGAATGAGTCCTTGTGCCCACGACAGACTCACAACTGCAATACAAATCATTTCATTAACCAAACGTTCAAACCCATATAATGTTCAATATGCGATTCTTTAGGCATTAAAGATCCAGGACACAAACATACCTGTCTCACTCTCTCCCTGTCTCACCTCAAGGGAGGAAGTGCAACCACTAACGTGTCCGTGTCCCAGCCTCCCTTATAAGGAGTTCCGGGCATTTAACTTACAGTTTCCGGTACAAAATACTACTTCTAATAAAGCGACTCAACAAAATGGGCATGGATAATGGGCATAAATAATTATATTAGATAAATAACAAAAATAAGAAATAAAATGATTACTCTGGCAGTTACAAAGAGGTACAAACATTAATGTAGATCCACATCAACCAGAAACGTCTTTGGGTTGTGCTTAACGTTAATGAATCATTGTTATTATTATGCATAAAAGCACCAGTTACATTTAATGAACGAAGTAAACCATTTGGGTAGAGCAAGATAGGGCAGGTTTCATTTAATAATGTTTGAGATCTGATAAAACCACAGGATGCTTTACTTAGAATGCCCGTAGCCACAGCTTTTACAAAGTGCAATTCTTCATCTGCCAGATTAGCTGTAGATCTAGTTCTCAAACCAGTCAAACGAAGTGCACTGCCATGGGCAGAATGACTATAGATCTCTCTCTCTCTGTCTCTGTCTCTGTCTCTGTCTCTGTCTCTGTCTCTGTCTCTCTCTCTCTCTCTCTCTCTCTCTCTCTCTCTCTCTCCCCCCCTCTCCTCTTTTGGTACTTTAAGTATATTTTTGACGCGTTGTGAGCTTGTAGATCGGCTATTTTCAAATAGCCTATAGGTATAAAATAGGGCTAACGTGGTTAATGTATGTTCTGTAATGTAATAATGTATATCTGCAAAGTAACTAGTAACTAAAGTTTTCAAATAATTGTAGTGGAGTAAATGTACAATATTTGCCTCTGAGATGTAGTGGAGTAGAAGTAAAGGTATTTCACATTTTGAATACTCCAGTAAAGTAAAAAATACCTCAAAATTTTACTTAAATACAGTACTTGAGTAAATGTACTTAGTTACTTTACACCACTGCCCACAATGCATTTTGATATGTTTTATTTTGATGTTGGAGGCGACAGTGGCTCAGGGATAGAGCGGTTCCCAGTTCGATCCCTGTGGGCTCCCCCAGAGTTAGTGTGGAAGTGTCCTTGAGCAAGACTCTGAACCCCTAATCGCTCCCGATGAGCAGGTTGGTGCCTTGCATGGTTTCCTCCTCTGTGTGTGTGTGTGTGTGTGTGTGTGTGTGTGTGTGTGTGTGTGTGTGTGTGTGTGTGTGTGTGTGTGTGTGTGTGTGTGTGTGTGTGTGTGTGTGTGAATGTAATGCACAATCTATGTAAAGTGCCTTGGATAAAAGCGCTATATAAATGCATCATTTATGTTGATGTTGTATAATCGCAATATTACACTTGGGGATGCTTAAATCACAGCCTTTGGCACTGATTGTAAATAAGAACAGGAAGAGTTTTAAAAGTGTTGTGTCATCTGTTTCATGAATGAGGGACCCCCCGCCCTGACTGATGGGAGGGAGGGGAGATCAGGATTTTCGGCTTGCTGTCTTGTTTTTTCACACATTCTTTCTTCTGGTATTTGTGACATATATAGTTGTGTATGTAGGAATGCTGTTTGACAGATGATGTGTCTGTGTCTCTCTGTTCAGGTCATTAAGTCATTAACAACATTCTGCTCAGGTCAACACAGTCGTTTACATACCTGGTAAGTTGACTGACCACATACTCTATGCAGGGCTGCCCTAAGCACAATATCTCTGTGCTGACATAATGTAATGAATTATTTGAAGCATAATATTTAAATGCAGGTAAATGTAATCATTGAGTAATTCATGGAGACTATCCTCCAAATACACATGTGTATGTCCTACTACAATGTAGATCTGTCATACGACATGTTATCATGTGTATTATAATTGCCTCAGTTATCAAATTGCAAGAGTTTTGATTAATGCAACAATATTAATAGTTTTATTGCAAAACATGGTGTTTTTCTGTGAAAAGACGTTTTGAAATGAACATTTCCATGTCCATGTCAACTTGCTGTAGTGTGCGCAAGGTACTTTATTTCCCTGTGTTTAACTTAAGGCAGAATTTGGCAGCGATCATGAAGTAATTGCAGTCTTACTGACTGGCTGCATCTGCCTCCAGGCATCACATTAGACATTTGCACCAACAATTACATAAAAAAATAGTAATTAACTTTATTTACTGGTTATATAAACTATACAGTAAAGTTTATGCTGTCACGTGACCTTGCCATACATTTGATTTGGCTCGCACGCACGCACGCATGCACGCACGCACGCACGCACGCACGCACGCACGCACGCACGCACGCACGCACGCAGAATAGTGCCTACACAAAAACACCAGACCAGAGGAGAGCCCAGTGTGTCTGTGTGCCTGCCTGTCTGTCTGTCTCTGTCTCTGTCTCTGTCTGTCTGTCTGTCTGTCTGTCTGTCTGTCTGTCTGTCTCTGTCAGTAAATAAAGTGATATGATTATTTATTTTACCTTAACCACTTGAACCCTAGCATCCCTTTTCTGAGGAGAAATTTTGCCAAAAATACCAGATCTACAAGCACACCAACGCCTTACGCTGTGAGGCGTTGTGAGCTTGTAGATCTGCTATTTTTGGCTCCGGGGTCCCTGCTTCATCTCTCTCTCAGCTAAGGGGTCTCTGCTTCATCTCTCTCTCACCCATACCTTTGCACTAAATCCGGACTTTGACTTGTAACAGAGTACTTCTACATTGCAGTATTGATACTTTTACTTAAGTAAAATATGTTAGTACTTTTTCCACCTCTGCTGGAGAGAGAAGAGCCGTCTGGAGAGAGACAGGCAGACTGAAGACTTTCTACAGAGCGCTAAGCCGAACAGCGGCCCGGACGAGTTTAGTTAGACTGTAGCTCCATGGGGGGGCCGGTATTATTTGTATTTGAAGTTTATTGTTTAAATTCTGTTTTCAGAATAAAAGCCCCCCTGGTCATTGTACAGCGGGGAACTGCAATAGGGCAAGCAAGGCTGACGTCACTCCGCGGCTGCGGCTTGCCCCGCCCCCGGTCGGTGGGGTCCATATCTCTCTTCACTCGGAGGTTCAGTAGTAGTAGCCTGCTAGTTGGTGCTCTTTCAGCAGTGTTTCACCAAAATGGGAATGAATTGTTGTATGATAACCTGTTCCACGGCTTCTCCCCATCGACGAGGTGAGAATAAAAAGGGGCTAAAATGGACAACGGACTAACTTTTCACCGCATTCCCAAATGGAAGCCAGCCAGGTCTCCCACGTAACAAAGAGACGATGCATGGCTTGGTTGTCTGACAGCCCAGATGACAGAAA
>NC_137624.1:42378808-42451308 GCF_963280865.1 Gymnoscopelus braueri | reverse complement strand
TCCAGCAGGAAAACAGATAGATATACAAATAAATGGTTACCTATTAAATATAGGTTTAAAGTGCTCTTTTGGCCTATAATAATAGACGCTTCTTTTGGGCTCGTTTTCATAGACCTGGTTGCTTGTTTCTCTCACAAAACCTGGCTTCACTGCTTAGAGACTATCAGAGCCTTAAAGAGAGTTCTGACACTATCGTCGACTCCCATTGTAAGAATGGAATGCGGAAGTGCACTGTCTATCTCAATGAGATAGTTCCAATGTTTGGAACTATAGCCCATAGGAGCCCGCTTTGCGGCGAGATCAAAGCGTGTCGTTACTCTCTTTTCTACACTCTGGAGACTATGAGCCAGTGTTGCCATGTCTGTTTGTTATAAGTGACGTTGGGCTTCTTGTTATGTAAAGTTGCTTGTAAATATTGTTAGTTGCAGGTTGCGCTTTTTTGGGCTTGTTTCTAAAGTGTAGTTGCTTATTTGGGCTTGCTTTAATTTTTAATTAATTCTTTAATTTTTGTATTGTTTTATTTTAATTATTATTTAAGCCATTTAAGTCCATGACAAACTCAAATATTTTCATGTCATGGACCCCCAAATTAATGTATTTGTCCCTCATCTGAAGATGTTTTTTCTACCATTTGAATGTTTCAAAAAATGTTTCAAGATTTTTTTTAAATAGCAGATCTACAAGCTCACACCGCCTCATGGCGTTGTGAGCTTGTAACATTATTATTCTGACACTACATTCTATATGGCTTTGCTTTCACTGGTCTACAGTATGTGTCTATATGTGATGTATATAAATTAATTCATTTGTAGAACTATGGTATACAGATATGTACATTAATGTGTATTCCTTGATGTACAGAACTTCAACTACAGTGTGTGTGTTTAGTCCTTTCACATCCAAAGCATTAAGAGAATGAAGCTGACATGTTGACATCATGTGTTTGTAGGAATCCACCATGGAGACACTTACGGATCGTATCCTGAACGCTCTGCGTGATCTTAATCCGCAGGAGTTAGACGAGTTCAAGTGGCGTCTGCAACGTCCTGGCAATGTTGTAGGTCTCCAGCCGCTGAAAAAGAGTGCTCTGCAGGATGCTAAGATCACGGACGTCGTTGACAAGATCGAACAGAACTATCCCGGTAACGAAGCTCAGCTGATGGAAACTCTCCTGCTGAAGGTCAACAGGAGTGATCTAGCGGGGAGTTTTGGAAACACACCAACAGGTATGAAGAGAGTTTAGATAATGTTTATAAGTTAATGTGGTAACACTTATATGCATCCCATGTCTATAATACATTTTAGTCACGTTTAGTCTGTGTCATCATCATCATCATCATCAGTGCCAGATAATAGATTTTAATAGTTACAAAATCCTGAAAAATATTACAGAAAAAATTAAATCAACAAGTGATGTTTTAAACTGGGATCAGACCGATCATATTTTCTTTCACAATGGCACCATGTTCCACACATGTGGAATATATATTTATTATAACAATGATTATAAAGCATTATGAAATGAACGTTTTACAACCATGAGAACTAACATGGGATGCATAGGATGTTATCAAAATGTCCGCCAGTGCCTAGTAATTATTGTAGTATTATAATACTTGACTTTATAATGAGTAGAGAGTTTATGAGTAGAAGTAAATATTTATATTTCCTTCAATACAACACTATTAGAATGAATACAAGATAAATATATAGAGAAGATATGTTTGATTGTATGTGGTTCATCTGAACTTATATATGTTCTATCTGTATGTTCTGACAGAAAAAGGTGCCATCGCTGAAACCCCACTTCTTGGTGAGTAGCTGATTATTAAAAACCTAAATAAAAGTCTATAGTTTACTTGTTCTGTTGATGGTTCATCAAAATGTACAAATATCTGTCATTGCAGCTCAGCAGGTGCGTGATCTGATGGCTGAAGTTGAGAAACTAAAGATTGAAGCATCAAACCAACAGAGTAAGATGAAATGTTTTTTAATCCATGTGTCAGACATTAGTTATCTGATGAATAGTTGTTTTTTAATCCATGTGTCAGACATTAGTTATCTGATGAATAGTTGTTTTTTAATCCGTGTGTCAGACATTAGTTATCTGATGAATAGTTGTTTTTTAATCCTCTGTGTGTAAGGCACCATGTTCCTAAAGGGGAACCAAAATGAGCCAATCATCATAGTAATCATACATTTTTGAATATTTAAAATGAAGCACAACTACAATAGGCACAAATATATCATGATATACTGTAGATTAAAATGTAACCTCAGTTAAGGTCATTATTCAGTCATGTTAAGGTTTTCTTGTGTCAAATTTGTCTCCAGGCGATGCTTCTGCTGTGCCTCGACGCCCAGTGCTTACAGTGCCTACAGTGTCTCCAGTGCCTCCAGTGCCTACAGTATCTACAGTGTCTCCAGTGCCTACAGTGTCTCCACGCCCAGTGCCTCCACGCCCAGCAGTAGGCCTACCTGGAAGGCGAAGCTTGAACAGGGAGGACTTTATAAAGCGTGAGTACATGGTGGTTTTGTGTGTGTGTGTGTGTGCGTGTGCGTGTGCGTGTGCGTGCGTGCGTGCGTGCGTGCGTGTGTTGGTTGGGAAGAGTACTTTTACTTTTAGTACTTTATGTATATGTTGATGCCAATACTTTCGTACTTTTACTCAAGGAAAATGTTGAATATTTAACTTTGACTTGTAACAAGAGTATTTCTACTTTGTGGTATTGATACTTTTACTTCAGTTAAAATATGAGGTGTTGTGAGCTTGTAGATCAGCTATTTTCAGCAAATGTTCCCCCAGAATAGGGATGCTAGCCAAAGTTCTAGTAAAAAAGTTCAAATCACGAACAGATTTGCCCCCCCCCCCCGATTTGAGCACAAAATGATTATGTCCCTTATTTTTATCAGATGTGCAATGAATTGATTCCGGACACGGCGACCGGCAGTTCACATTTTGTTGTGATCACGTGGTCACTCTTTTTGGGTGATCTGGTGATTCACAGACTGCTGAACAGTGCCCTCTGTCGTTAAACCACTGAAAACACACATGTGAAAATGTTTTAAATTATTTATTAGTTTTAATGTGTCATGAACACAATATGACACGCATCTGTGTCATATGTAAGATGTCTTTGGCTATTTTAGAAAAATCGTGAAAATTCTACAAATGTCTTCTAAATCCTAAGAGTTTTTTTTTTTGTTGAAAAAACGTATGTTGCTATAATGTCAGTGGTTCTCACACTTTTTCATGTCAAGGACCTCCAAAATTATATGTATTTAGCCGCGGACCCCCATCTGAAAATGTGTTGTTCCAGGGATTCAAAGGGTTCAAAGTGTTCAAAGTTTTGCACACATTTTCATGATTTAAAAAAAAAATAGCAGATCTACAAGTTCGCAGCGCGGCACTCGGTGCCGTGCTGCGAGCTTGTATATCTGCTATTTTTGAATAGCCCAAAGAAATCTTAAATATGACACAGATGCGTTCCCGGTCTTGAATGGGTTAATAAGTTGTGTATTTTATCATGTGTTTTTCTTCACAGATTCCTCTCCTCTGTCATGGGACCCAAACACAGTGCGTAAGAACCTCATCCTGTCAGGAAACTACAGGAAGGCGACTTATACAAAACAACCCCAACCGTATGCTGATCATCCACAGAGATTTGCCATTTACCCTCAGGTGTTGAGTAGAGAGAGTCTGTCTGATCCTTGTTACTTTGAAGTTGAATGGAGTGGAAAGAGTGTTTATATAGCAGTCAGTTATAAAGACATCAACAGAAAGGAGAAGGCGCTATCAGACTTTGCACAGTCTGACATGTCCTGGGCGTTACTGTGCGGTGGTTCTGTTGGTAAAGAACGCTACTGGTTCTATCACAACAACATTCTTACTGCAGGGTCAGGACCTGTTCCCTCCACAGGGAGGAACAGGGTCGGTGTTTTTGTAAACCAGACAGAAGGTTTTCTCTATTTCTATCATTTAGATGGAGCCAACAGAATGACGCTCATTCATACAGAAACAATCTCCTTCACCAGAGGACCTCTCTATGCAGGGATAAGGGCTCTTGAAGCTACTGCAGAGGTGTGTGAGATCTGGTAAACAGGAAACGTAATGTATAACCTCTTAAACCCTCTATAGGCCTACTATAGCTGACCAGGGTTCCTCGGGGCTCTGCTCCTTTTTTCCCCTCTACACCAGAACTCTTTGACGAAAATAGCAGATCTAAAAGCTCACGAGGCGTTGCGTCTCATCAGCTTGTAGATCAGCTGTTTTGACGGCGGATGTTCTCCCCAGACGGGTATCTCTCTCTCTCTCTCTCTCTCTCTCTCTCTCTCTCTGTCTCTCTCTCTGTCTCTCTCTCTCTCTCTCTCTCTCTCTCTCTCTCTCTCTCTCTCTCTCTCTCTCTCTCTCTCTCTCTCTCTCTCTCTCTGTCTCTTTCTCTCTCTCTCTGTCTCTCTCTCTCTCTGTCTCTCTTTCTCTCTCTGTCTCTCTCTCTCTCTCTCTCTCTCTCTCTCTGTGTCTCTCTCTCTCTCTCTCTCTCTCTCTCTCTCTCTCTCTCTGTCTCTTTCTCTCTGTCTCTTTCTCTCTGTCTCTTTCTCTCTCTCTCTCTCTCTCTCTCTGTCTCTCTCTCTCTCTTTCTCTCTCTCTCTCTCTCTCTCTCTCTCTCTCTCTCTCTCTCTCTCTCTCTCTCTCTCTCTCTCTCTCTCTCTCTCTCTCTCTCTCTCTCTCTGTCTCTCTGTCTCTGGGGAGGACCAGTTATTTTCATCAAAGAGGTTTGGTGTAGAGTGACAAAAAGAGCAGACCAAGTACAGATCCCACAGGTGAAGTTTACTAAATATTGAGGGGTTTAAATGTGTGAAAATACACATTAACATGAGTCTAACAGATTAATAGAAAAGATTATGTGTAAACTGAAAAACACTGATTTACACAACACTTATGACTGAGTCTGTCAAACGATAGTCTATGAAGTCTATGAGACCCAGTGTGTTTTAATGTTTGCTCTATACTTATATTATGTTACAATTACCTGATCAAATGTTTTATCTAAATCAATCTGTCTATAACCTACTGATCAGCTGATGTGAATTACTGATCAAACGATGATTCTTTGTGTTACTGTACTTCTGTGCTGTTTACTTTTTCTCTAATAAAGTATTGAAACAATCAATCAATCCCTTCTTGCATAAAGGTCTTAATAATAACTTCATAATGGCATTTGTGCCATTATTTTATACTTTGTCTATTCAAAAATAGCAGATCTACAAGCTCATAGCGCGGCACCTTTTATCATTAACATTTTTGCAAAACCTTTGAATAATAATGTAAATTTTTACATTTGTAACTCAAATCTTTGCTTCTGGAGGATTCCTTCTTCTAAATCCTGTGTTTCTATAATAATATAATATCAGTGGTTCTCAAACTTTTTTCATGTCAAGGACCCCCAAAATGATATGTATTTGGCCGCAGACCCCCATCTCAAAATATGTTGTTCCAGGGTCCCCCAGAAGCAAAGATTTGAGTTACAAATATTCACTTTAAAAAATATATATATTCAAAGATTTGCTCAAATGTTCATGTTTAAAAAAAAATAGCAGATCTGCAAGCTCAGTGCCACACTATGAGCTTGTAGATCTGCTATTTTTGAATATCCAGAGTATAAAATAATGGTTACAGTGGTTACACAGATGTGTTCCTGGTTTTAATGGGTTAACGTCTAAACTTGTGTGTAGGGTTACACCACAACATAAGTTCTGTCCTAAGTTAGAGCAGTGGTTCTCAACCTTTTCAGCCTGGGACCCCCAAAATAACCATATGTGAACTGGGGACCCCCCAAAATAACCATATTTGAACTGGGGACCCCCAAAATAACCATATTTGAACTGGGGACCCCCAAAATAACCATATTTGAACTGGGGACCCACCCAAAATAACCATATTTGAACTGGGGACCCCCCCAAAATAACCATATGTGAACTGGGGGCCCCCCCCACGGTGGGGGGCTCCACCCTGACATGCACTTGGAATGTAAGAGTTGAGGCATTATATTTAGTTTGACTCGGTTCCACAGATCAATATTGGGAAAATAGCAGATCTACAAGCTCGCAACTCCTCGCGTTGCGAGACGTTGTGGGCTTGTAGATCGGCTCTTTCTTATATTATTTGACAGTTTGGCCATTGTTTAAACCGTTTTTTATAGTAGGCCTATAGTTTGTTGATTGCTTTTGATGCAGTACTGGTATTGTTCTTTTTTCGAGTTATTAAAAAGGTCTCAAAAGTCCTTAAATTGTCACTTAACTGTCATCTGGGGTCTGAGGACCCCCAAAAAAATCGTGTGTGTGTGTGTGTGTGTGTGTGTGTGTGTGTGTGTGTGTGTGTGTGTGTGTGTGTGTGTGTGGGGGGGGGGGTTGAGAACCACTGAGTTAGGGAGTATAAGGTTCTTACTAGAGGCTTAGTAACTAGTTAGTTTATAGTGAGTTACTAAATTATGTTGCAACCACGTCTGCTTATGGCATAACTTAAAGGGATAGTGCACCCCATGGAGACTTGAATTCATGGATATTGTTTAGTTTTTGTCTCATTCCTAAGACAATAATTTGATGACCAGCGGACCGGTAGGCAGCGGTTCCGGTAGGAGACACAAAGGACACTCTTTTGTGTCTCCTACCGGAACCGCTGCCGGTCATCAAATTATTGTCTTATGAGACAAAAACTAAACAATATCCATGAATTCAAGTCTCCATGGGGTGACTAATCCATAGAAAAGAAAGTCGTTTTGGAGGTGTATTATCCCTTTAAAGCTAATCATCTGTGGACAACCCCAAAATAATGTGGGGGACCCCCTGGGGGTCCTGACCCTCCAGTTTGGGACCCAGTGTACTAGAGATTAGTTAAAACCGCAGAAGAACATTAAGGTGATACTGCATCCATCAGTTACTCCTCCTAATCTGTGATTTTGAGCTATAAGTAATCCATTATCTTATACTTTGGCCATTCAAAAATAGCAGATCTACAAGCGCGAGTAGGTCTGTCCCTCCCTGGAACAAAATATTTTATATCAGTGGTTCTAAAACTTTTCCATGTCAAGGACCTCCCAAAATGTATTTGGCCGTGGACCCCCCCGCCCACCATCTCTAAATAAGTTGTTCCAGGGACCCCCCAGACGCAAGGATTTGAGGTAAAAATGTTGTTTTAAAATAAATACATGTATTCAAAGATTTGCACAAGCGTTCAAGAATTTAAAAAAAAGAGTAGATCTACAAGGTCATAACGCGGTACTCGGTGCCTGTACTTCTGTGCTGTTTACATTTTGTCTAATAAAGTATTTAATCAATCAATCAATCAATCCCTCCTTGCGTAAACCATGAGAATAAAGGTCCTAATAATAACTTGTATCAATAACGTTATAGTTTCATCACCGATGTCTTTTTGTACGTTTGTAAAATTATTTACATTATTCTATTTTTCATATTTGTAGAACAAGATTGTTGGTCTGTAAGAATGCACTGAGGCCACTAGATGGAGATAAATCTACAGATCCGGTCAATATAAATGACCATCGATCAGACCTGTAGAGGGCGCAGTGGAGTAAAATAAAAATCTGGCGAACATATTTTATTTTCTGCCCAAAAAGTGTATTTTACAGAGAAGGTGCTGAGAGGCTTCCCACCCTGGAGAATAGACGTTCAACAACACAAAACAGCCTAGTTATTGTTTTTTTTACTAAAGACATAGACCTCACAGGGCAGTGTAATGTTGGGTCTATGAGTAGCCGTCGTTCACATGACGCTTGTCTGTCACAATCGTCATGGAACCACTTGTTCCTGGTTTGCGATTTTTTTACATTTACAACCCGTACATTTACATAAACGTTCACATTTCAAATATAAAGTGCTGACCCCATGGTCACGGATGTAACAAGTTAAAGTGCACCAGTTTAAGTACCCGCATCTTCCGTATTGTTCAATAAAAAGCTTTTTAATACGATCGCTGGCCATTTTCTCTGAATTTTCTCCGATGCTTTCAACTACGCGACACTATCGGTTGGTTGGTGTTTTGCACTCTGATACATTACAAAAAATATAAATAATAAATAGAAAATGGCCGCCGATCGGATTAAAAAGCTTTTTATTTAACAATACAAAAAACACGGATATTTAGAGCAGTGCACCTCAACGTGTTACATCCGTGGCTTGGGGATATCACTTAATATTTGAAATGTGAACGTTTATGTACATGTGAGAGTTGTAAATGTAAAAGAATCAGGAACAATTGGTTCCATGACTGTCACGATATGACAGTCATGTTTCAGGGCAAGGTTAATGTATGTTTTTTAATGATAATACAAATCAAAAAAAGATTATTGTATTGGAGTAAAACAGTACAATATTTGCCTCTGAGATGTAGTGGAGTAGAAGTAAAAAGTACTGAAAATTGGAAATACTTTACTGGAGTAACTCCAGTAAAGTAAAAACAAACAAACAAAACTCAACATTTTAGGAGTATACTTGAGAAAATGTACTTAGTTACTTTACTCCAACCAGCTGGCTGCTGCCCCACCACTAAGCATGCTCTGTGTGTCTCCTTCATTGTGCCCTACCATCAGCTATGGCTTATTTAAAATGAGATCCCCACGCACTCAAATCATGATGACATTTACACACACACACACACACACACACACACACACACACACACACACACACACACACACACACACACACACACACACACACACACACACACACACACACACACACACACACACACACACACACACACACGCACACACAACACTTTCAAAACTGCCCTAAAGATACACCTTCAGGCGGCTCCAATTCGAAAATGGCCCCTGTCTAAGTCTTAACCTACGCACCCCCACCCCCCTCCCCTTTTTTTGGGCGGTGAAACCGCCCCTATAAGTGAGATTTGGAAAAATGTACATTTTCCTGCGCTGTGATCTGGGCCCAGGAAATTTGTACAATTATCCTGCGCTGTGATTGGCCAATCACAATCTATTCAGGACTGTGATTGGCCAGTGTCACATGACACATGTGCATAGCCCTATATAAGCAACCATAACTTGAAAAAAAACAAAACTTTGTTTTTTTCAAGTTATGGTTTCGTCCATCATAAAGAGTGTTTCAATAAATGTATTTATCTTTTGTACATGATTGGTTGACTCCATTCAGTATTGTGATTAGCTAGCAAGACACCGCCCACTTCACACAGGGTGTGATTTTTCTTCTCTTGTACATATTTTTCACTCTTCATACCAGTAACCTGTAAGCTGATTGTATGACATTCTGTATAGTAGTGTGTATATCTGTCTGTCTCTTATATGTCATCATGATTTGTGTGCATGGGGATCTCATCTTAAACAAGCTTAGTGCTTAATGAGTCTTCCATTTTAGTAGACCTTGTATTGTGAATTTGTACTTCCATGTACTGTTGTTCTCATGTCTTACTAAATAAAGTACATCAATCAATCAAACAAACAAACAAACAAACAAACAAACAAACAAACAAACACACACACGCACGCACGCACGCAGGCAGGCACACACACACACACACACACACACACACACACACACACACACACACACACACACACACACACACACACACACACACGCGCGCGCTCACACAAACGAACAAAAACATTCTCCATAACAAATAAGCTGGTGCAGTAATGCATGCAGCCACTAGAGGGCAGAAACACCCCGGAGATACAGTCTATGATGAAAACAAGCTTCCCTGATAAATTGTCTCTTTCCACAAAAACCAGTAGAAAGTTTGACTTGTGATACCATTGATGTATATTATAAATGTATTATTAATTCATTTTATAATGTAATTGATTTTTTTCAAGTCAAGACGTTCACACGAGGATAAAAAAGGAAAAACAGAAACAACAACAACAACAGACTTGTTCTGTGTGCAGAACTCCAAATCCCATCCGCGTTCCCACACGGACATATTATTAACGGAGTGCACTGAGCTGTGCACTCCCATAATATGTCCGTGTGGAAACGCGGATTTGTTTGTGTCTCATATGGTAGATCTACAAACAAACTTGTTTTGCGACGCGACGCCCTGACTGTTGATTTGTAGATCTGTTCTCTGTTCTCTTCGGTCTCTTCTGTCACTGTCATCAGGTATTGTTTAGTTACTACTGGTGGAGACTAAAGGGAGATAATAACACTATCTAATCACCAAGACAAAGTTACACAAACAGTTTGACCATTAAGTCCTGCTGTGTTCACACAGAGCGTCCAAAGGTAAAGTAACTAAGTACATTTACTCAAGTACTGTACTTAAGTGCAATTTTGAGGTTATTTCTTTTATACTTTACTGGAATATTTCCAATGTCAGTACTTTTACTTCTATTTCAGAGGTAGCCCTGAAACATGACTGTCATACCATGACAGTCATGGAACCACTTGTTCCTGGTTTGCAAATCCTTTACATTTTCAACTGCCACATCTACATAAACGTTCAGTTCTCAAATATAACTTACTGACCCTCAAGCCACGGATGTAACAAGTTAAAGTGCCGTAGTCTAAGTACCCGTATCTTCCGTATTGTTCAATAAAAAGCATTTTAATCCGATTGACGGCCATTACATTTTTTATTTTTGTGATGTATCAGAGTGCAATACACCTCCCAACCGATAGGATCGCGTAGTTGAAAGCAATGGAGAAAATTTGAAGAAAATGGCTGGCGATCGGATTAAAAAGCTTTTTATTGAACAATACGAAAGATACGGGTACTTAAGACCCGGGCGCTTTAACTTGTTACATCCGTGGCCGTAGGGTCAGCACTTTATATTTGAAATCTGAACGTTTATGTAGATGTAGAGGTTGTAAATGTAAAAGAATCGCAAACCAGGAACAAGTGGTTCCATGACGCTTGTTGTGACAGACGAGCGTCATGTGAACGATGGCTATCAGAGGCAAATATTATATACTTTTACTCCACTACAATGATTTGAAAACTTTAGTCATTACCCTTCCTCTTTGCCTTGCCTTCTTGTTGTTAACTAGTTGTATGAGGTCTTGTTTTATTGGATCTTGTTTATTCGATACACTTATTTGTTTTAGCTCTTGCTCATTTGATTTTCTTATTTGTCTCATCTGTGCCCAGCAACTTTGGGGGCAGGGAAATCCAATCAAAACCGAGCTTGGCCAGACCAAATCTGTTAAATCTTTAAAAATGTTTTGCACTGGCAGATTCGTCTGGTTTACAGGTTACCACCTAACCAATCATTTAATATATATGTCATTAAGCCCTCTTATCGGATGGGTTTGGCTGAGCTGAGCATGGTTAGCCAACCAGAGCCAAACCGTGTGCAAGTCACACTGAACGTTTTACTGAATGGAGATGTCAGTTAAGCCAATTACTTAAAGGTAGGGTAAGTGATATTTTTTGGTTAAAACAAAAAGTATTAAGGTTAAAGCATTATATTCTGATAGTAATCATTGCTATAGAGTGTTTGTTTAGCAACAGGAGTCTCCCCGTCTCTCCAGCTCTTTAATAAACAGAAAATACATTTTCCGGTAGGTGTCAAAATCTCAGCCAATCAGGAGAAAGTACCCATTTTTAAGCTTCATTTGTATAGTGTTCCAGTTCCAATTTTGCCTGCTCATTTCTTAGTGTCATCACTTCCAATTTCACTTGTTTAATCTATATCCTGATTGAGTTCTCTATCCTGATTGGATAAAATTGGAAATTAAACTGAAACTGAAACAAAAATGCATTTTCTGTTTTATAAAGAGCTGGAGAGACAAGGAGACTCCTTTTACTGAACAAACACTCTAGAGCAATGAGTACTATCAGAATATAGAGCTATCACATATTTTAACCCCAAAAAATCACTTAGCCTACCTTAAGTCACTATTTGACTTTAGACAGTGGAATCTAAATTTGTTGGTTTCTCATTAGACTAGACATAGGGCATAGCCGTGGCGGCCTTTTTGTGGTGCCACACATAGAAAACCCATTCATTTTCCCCATAGAGATTTCCGAAAATATTTCATAATAAATTATTTAACCGCAAAACAAAGGGTATTTATTAAATAGTTTGTATTATATAATTAAATATAAAAATATTTTTTTTACACAGAATCAAATGTTTTATGGTCATGATTCACCAGGAGCATGGATGCCTTGGTTCCAGGCTTAAAATAATTGATATTAATATTTTCTTTGGGAAAAATGAATGGGTTTTCTATCTGTGGAACCACAAAATGTCTGCCACTGCTTTGGCCTATTGGAAACGTTGGTTAGTGCTGTTTGGATTTGTAGGTCAGTTACACTATTCATTCTTTGTCCACGACCCTTTTGTATAAGTGAGACTGTAAGTGTGAATTTGTAACAGACAGAATAAAACCTTAAAACAGTGGCGATCGTTGCAAAACAAATCAATAAATAGTGGAATAAATTTGATCCAATCATAAAACACATAGAGTTGGTCCCTGCTGACGTTACCTCTTCTCTCCTGCTAGATCTCTCACTCCTTCCTGTGTGTAAAGAGGAGGTTTCCCCTGAACAGCAGGAGAGGATCCCCAGTCTGGTCCATGTGAAACTAGAACCTCCACAGATGAAAGAGGAACAGCAGGAGAGGATCCCAGGTCTGGTCCATGTGAAACTAGAACCTCCACAGATTAAAGAGGAACAGCAGGAGAGGAGCCTCAGTCTGGTCCAGGTGAAACTAGAACCTCCACAGATTAAAGAGGAACAGCAGGAGGAGCTACTTCAAAGCCCAGAGGAGGCTGATGGGTCAACATTGATATTACATAGACTTACATATGGATCCAGATATGTTCACCAAATGGAATATACAGGTAGATCACTTTCTCACACATCTCTCTCTCTCTTTCTACATCTGTAGAGCTGATATTATATGAGCTCTTCATTAAACGTAGCTGGGTTATCGAGTAGCTCTTTTCAAGTATCTATTTTAAATAGTAAAACACTGAAGGCTAAACACATTTAATAGTTAAAGGCATAGTATGTAACTTTCCCCTATGTTTACACAACAAAGCAATAAATACTTATTATTTACCCATCACTTTCCTCTTCACCAGCAGTCATCAGCCACTGGAGTAGTGTGGTGGTGTTTACCTGCAGAAACACACTGTCCACTCGCTGCGTTGTGTTGTTTCACTGTTTGTTTTGGAAACCCCCCCCTAAAAACACCAAAATACAGCCAGAGGGCAGTGTGTTTCTGCAGGTAAACACCACCATACTACTGTCGTGTGTTTCTGCAGGTAAACACCACCACACTACTGTCGTGTGTTTCTGCAGGTAAACACCACCACACTACTGTCGTGTGTTTCTGCAGGTAAACACCACCACACTACTGTAGTGTGTTTCTGCAGGTAAACACCACCACACTACTGTAGTGTGTTTCTGCAGGTAAACACCACCACACTACTGTCGTGTGTTTCTGCAGGTAAACACCACCACACTACTGTAGTGTGTTTCTGCAGGTAAACACCACCACACTACTGTAGTGTGTTTCTGCAGGTAAACACCACCACACTACTGTAGTGTGTTTCTGCAGGTAAACACCACCACACTACTGTAGTGTGTTTCTGCAGGTAAACACCACCACACTACTGTAGTGTGTTTCTGCAGGTAAACACCACCACACTACTGTAGTGTGTTTCTGCAGGTAAACACCACCACACTACTGTCGTGTGTTTCTGCAGGTAAACACCACCACACTACTGTAGTGTGTTTCTGCAGGTAAACACCACCACACTACTGTCGTGTGTTTCTGCAGGTAAACACCACCACACTACTGTAGTGTGTTTCTGCAGGTAAACACCACCACACTACTGTCGTGTGTTTCTGCAGGTAAACACCACCACACTACTGTCGTGTGTTTCTGCAGGTAAACACCACCACACTACTGTCGTGTGTTTCTGCAGGTAAACACCACCACACTACTGTCGTGTGTTTCTATAGGTAAACACCACCACACTACTGTCGTGTGTTTCTGCAGGTAAACACCACCACACTACTGTAGTGTGTTTCTATAGGTAAACACCACCACACTACTGTCGTGTGTTTCTGCAGGTAAACACCACCACACTACTGTAGTGTGTTTCTGCAGGTAAACACCACCACACTACTGTCGTGTGTTTCTGCAGGTAAACACCACCACACTACTGTAGTGTGTTTCTGCAGGTAAACACCACCACACTACTGTCGTGTGTTTCTGCAGGTAAACACCACCACACTACTGTCGTGTGTTTCTGCAGGTAAACACCACCACACTACTGTCGTGTGTTTCTGCAGGTAAACACCACCACACTACTGTAGTGTGTTTCTGCAGGTAAACACCACCACACTACTGTCGTGTGTTTCTGCAGGTAAACACCACCACACTACTGTAGTGTGTTTCTGCAGGTAAACACCACCACACTACTGTCGTGTGTTTCTGCAGGTAAACACCACCACACTACTGTCGTGTGTTTCTGCAGGTAAACACCACCACACTACTGTCGTGTGTTTCTGCAGGTAAACACCACCACACTACTGTCGTGTGTTTCTATAGGTAAACACCACCACACTACTGTCATGTGTTTCTGCAGGTAAACACCACCACACTACTGTAGTGTGTTTCTATAGGTAAACACCACCACACTACTGTCGTGTGTTTCTGCAGGTAAACACCACCACACTACTGTAGTGTGTTTCTGCAGGTAAACACCACCACACTACTGTCGTGTGTTTCTGCAGGTAAACACCACCACACTACTGTAGTGTGTTTCTGCAGGTAAACACCACCACACTACTGTCGTGTGTTTCTGCAGGTAAACACCACCACACTACTGTCGTGTGTTTCTGCAGGTAAACACCACCACACTACTGTCGTGTGTTTCTGCAGGTAAACACCACCACACTACTATAGTGTGTTTCTATAGGTAAACACCACCACACTACTGTCGTGTGTTTCTGCAGGTAAACACCACCACACTACTGTCGTGTGTTTCTGCAGGTAAACACCACCACAGTACTCCAGTGGCTGATGACTGCTAGTATAGAGGGAAATGATGGGGACAGAATGTAAATATTGTTATGTAAACAGAGAACAAAGTTACATACTATGCCTTTAACTCTTAACTCGATCTTGTCTAGAGTTCCTGCACCTCCCTGTGTGTAAAGAGGAGGTTTCCCCTGAACAAGAGGAAACGGAACCTCCGCAGATTAAAGTGGAGCTTCTTCAAAGACCAGAGGAGGCTGCTGGCTCGACGTTGACATTACTAGCAGTGAAAAGTGAAGATGAAGATGATGATGAAAACAGAGACACAGAGCCTCTAGCCAGCACCTCAACTGAACACATGAAAACACAAGCTGATGTAGAGGACTGTGGAGCATCTCAACCAACTAGTGACCAGCTCCTCTCTTCACACTGTTCTGAATCTGACACTGAAGACAGTGATGACTGGGAGGAGACCAGGGACGATCAGTCAGCTTTAAACAAACTGAACTCGGAGCTGTTGAAGTCATCAAAGCAAAGTCCACCCACGAGGACTCGCACATCAGGGAAGAAAAGGTGGAGGTGTACAAAGTGTGGCCTAGTCTTTGTTTATAAGGGTAATCTGAAACGACACATGACGAATCATGAATATGAAAAACCCTTTACTTGCACAGAGTGTGGCAACGTTTTTGTTTGCAATAGTAATCTGAAACGACACATGAGCACTCATACGGGTGAAAGACCCTTTAGTTGTACTGAGTGTGGTAAAGTTTTTGTCGGCATGAGTGACGTGAAACGACACATGAGGACTCATACAGGCGAAAAACCCTTTAGTTGTATGGTTTGTGGGAAAAGATTTGCACTAAATGGTAATCTGAAGAAGCACGTGAACAGCATACATCCACAAGGATCGATGCAGGGGAATCGAAAACGTGACACATTGACTGCCCAGGACGTAATATTACGTCATCTCAGGTCCAACGCTTCACTGCCGAAGACGTGATATTATGTCATCATGGTGTTCTTAGTGGTCACGCTAGAGGGCGCTCTTTGCCGACCTATGAATGATGCCTTGACTTCGAGAGAAGGATCCACCCGGAAATGACGTCATCTAAAACATTTTCACCCCGTCCGCTACAATGTTATCAGATTTATACAAAACTAGACCATACCCGGTGAAGGGCGCAGGCGAAAGTACAGACCTTGCTGCTTGTTCCTCGCGCGAAACCTGGCAACGTTATCTCCCATTGTTTGACACATAATGGCTAATAAAAAGCTGAGATTTGATGAAATTGAGAAACGGGCTTCGCAGTTAAGTTCAGATGGTTATGGGCAATGGCTGTGTGCAAAATCAGATCAAGTGCTCCAGCCAGTGAGGAGAAACGGGCACAGAGTTTTGCGGACATGAAGACACCATGGCCACAGAGGTTTGTCAAATTATAGGAGGATACATTTATCTCGGATTTCTTTTCCCAGATTGCGTTTTTGGTGAAAACGAGCTATTTTCACCTGCCGATAACTACAGAGCGGACGATCGCGGTTACAATGTTTTTTTTGGTGGAAAGAAGAGAGACTCGTCTTTCCACCACCGTTTGTTTACATCCGGGTTGAAAATGTATTTCTGTGGATCGTCAAAAAGACTCAAAATAAGGTCAAACCTTAATTAATGAATACTTGACAATGAATGTGTTAAGTTGTAGTATGTGGCAAATATTTTGGTCCAAATGCAACTATTAATTTGAAGGTGGATTCACACAGGAGAGAAATCTGTTTAACAGGATCATGCTTTTTTTTTTCTTTCAAACAATCTGAGGCGACACAGACTCATACAAAACATTTTATCATTCACTGTAATCCAATATGACAGTGCTTCTCACGCACACCAGCTTACTCCCTTAAGTCCCTGCCTCAGTTATGTGGAGCTTCACAGCGAGATTCCGGATGTAACAAGAACGAAATGACAGTCATAATTTATAGCAGCTTGCAAGCTAAATTAACAATAATAATCTCATTTTGGGGGATTTAGGGCAAAAAGTACTGTTTAATGTGCATTCTATTATGAATTTGTTTTATCTGGCTTGACTGACTGCTGCTGCAGACAGTAGACTCAAACTATAGCTATATCCTTTATTAGAGGAGCAAATACAACTTCGGGGAAAAAATGCCCCAAAACCTATGAAATACAAATTGAGTTTTTATCTAACCCTAAGCAGACAAAAAAAAATGAATTTGTACTTTTTTTTTGGTACACTCTATAATTTATTATGATTTAAAGAATGATCCTACTCTGTCGTACTATGAGCTTGTAGATCTGCTATTTTTAAATGGCCCCAAATAAATCAGAAAATTACACAGATGCTGCTTCCCCGGTCTTAAAGGGTTAATATGATTAGTAAACTATACTTGTATTAAAATAACCCCCAAACCCACAGCCACTGTTGTAGCCAGGACTTAATTAGTAGCTAGGCCTGGCACAATATGGGTGGGCACAATATGGTGGGCACAATATGGTGGGCACAGTGTGGATGGAGACGGTGTGTCTTTTCATTAATGAATGAATGAATACGTATTTTTGCCTATGTGCACATGATTTAGCAGCACGATGAATTTGTATTGGTTGATTAGATATCTCCAATCAGTAAGAAATTGACACCCACTGCCCAATTTAGCAGCTTAACTAAGTGTGAATTTGAATGCAGAGATTGCTGTCCGCATTATGTTATGTTATTTTATTTGAAAATGGCTTAATATGAGATAAAAAAATACAAATAAAACAATATACATGCTGTTATCAAAATGGCTTAATATGATTTGATTTTTTTTGGATGGGCACAAACACCAAATGGGCCAAGATGGGCCCACAGTCCCTTCTTTATGACCACATTTTAACCATACAATCTGAAGACATGAAGACATGACATAAAACAACATAACACTGACTTGTGTGTTGGGGGGGGGGGGGGGAGGGGTAATTAATTGGTTAATAACACATGAATAATCTTTTCACCCCCCCCCCCCCCAACACACAAGTCAGCACACAAGTCACCAAATTCCCCATAACAAATACCGACTAAATCCACGCAGAGATGAATGCAATCCACTAGGGGGCACAATCACACAGGATAAAACTGTCATCATTAGAAGTATAGCAGAGAAAGCCAAGCTTCTGTTCTCCTGATACATTGACTCTGTTCATCTAAACCAGTAGAAAGATCAACTCTTCATAGCAGTGTTGCTGTAAACAATAATTGTTGGAAAATCTGATCTTATAATTTAATAAATAAAGAGTAGTTCTTATGAACTTTAACCTTTTATACTTTGGGTTTGGGTATTCAAAAATAGCAGATCTACAAGCTCACAGCGAACCCATGTTTTAAAGCCTCACAAATAGCAGATCTACAAGCTCACAGAGAACACAGAGAACCCATGTTTTTAAGCCTCGCTGTTTCATTTCAGATCAATACTAGCAGCTGTGATGACAACACTGAGATACTTTTCTTGTAGCTTTATTTAATTATTTCCAGAGTCTGTTTCTACTCCAGTGTTCTGGCTCCCAGGGAACTAACATGATAGCATTGGTGGAAGAAGTATACTCAATTTGTTTTTTACTTAAGTAAAAGTATTATCAAGACCTATATTGTAGAAATAGTGCAAGTCCAAGTACGGTAATCAAAATGTGCTTGAGTAAAAAGTACAAAAGTATGGGCATCATCAAATAATACTCAAAGTACCAAAAGTTAAAAGTACTAGTTATGCAGAAGGTCCCATTTCAAAAGTTTTGAAATGTATGAAAAATGCATATAAAATGTATTTGAAAATAGCCGATCTAACCAAGATCCAAGCTCATAACGCGTCGCAAAGCGACGCGTTATGAGCTCGTAGATCGGCTATTTTCAAATTGCCAAAGTGTGTATATATAGGTCTGAAGTGGTTTTGTAATAATAATTAAAATCTACAAAGTAACTAGTAACTAAAGTTTTCAAATAATTATGGTGGAGTAAAAGTACAATATTTGCCTTTGAGATGTAGTGGAGTAGAAGTAAAATGATTGAAAATTGGAAATGCTCCAGTAAAGTAAAAAATACCAAAACAATTGTACTTATAAGTACAGTACTCGAGTAAATGTTAGTTACTTTCCACCACTGCATGTGAGTAATATAACTGCCTGGACTCAACAACAGTCCATAGCAACATAATAGGCTTCAGGGGCACAGCTAGGGGTGCAGGCATCTGGGGCAACAGCCCTGGATCTTTCATGAATAAGCCCTGGATCTCAAATAGGGGTCTTTATCTGTATCTATCCATCTATTTCTTTATTTATTTGTATCATATAAGTTTTTTTATATAGATTTTTGTCCACATACACTTACAAAGGCCCTTCAGCAGTGTGTACACAACAGTATTAATTAAAGGGATAGTTCACCCCAAAATGTTTTTTTTCCCCTATGGATTAGTCACCCCCATGGAGACTTGAATTCATGGATATTTTTTTGTTTTTTATCACATTTCTAAGCCAATAATTTGATGACCAGCAGCGGTTCCGCTAGTAGAGACAAAGGTTCTCATTTGTGTCTCCTACCGGAACCGCTTACCGGAACCGCTGCCTACCGGTCCCCTGGTCATCAAATTATTGGCTTAGGAATGAGACAAAAACAAAAGAATATCCATGAATTCAAGTCTCCATGGGGTGACTAATCCATAGAAAAAATGATTTTTTTTTGGGTGAACTATCCCTTTAACATTCGCAGCATCCACAAAACAAAAGCCCTGACAAAAAACAACAAAAAATGAAACAAAACAAGAGCACTAAAAACAACCACTTGACAGGCAGTCACGTACATTGTTTTATCTTCTTTTCTTTTCTTTTTCTTTTTTAGATCTGGGTCTATTCATGTGTCATTCCAATCATGCATAATTCCATTAAGCTGCGCTATGAGCTTGTAGATCTGCTATTTTAGAAAAAAAAGTAATCGTGAAAATGTGTGCAATTCTTTATATATTATATATATATATATACATTTTCTAAATCAAATCTTTGCTTTTGGGGGTTCCTGGAACAAAATATTTTCAGATATTTTCAGGTCTGTGGACAAATACATATCATTTTGGGGGTCCTTGACATGAAAATGTTTGAGAACCACTGATATTATAGCAACATACTTAACAACTCTCTGGCTGCCAAGAACGAGTTATGTTAAGTTAAGTTTTTTTTTTTTTTAATAAAAAGAAATAAAAAATGAAAAAAGTGTTCAGAACCCAAGATATCGTGATCCGAAGCAAATGCTCCATTCACTTCTTGTTTAACTTATTACTGAAAAAGGCTGTATCTCGGCTCCTGAGCACTTTTTACTAAAACAAATAAATAATAATAATCGCTGGCAGTGGGCAAACGCGTCCAGAAATAAGTCTGGCAGTGAGAGAGTAAAGAAAAAAAGAAATGATAGGATTTAGAACACATTTGTAGAATCCCCAGAAGCAAAGATTTGAGTTACAACATTTTCACTTTAAAACAAGATATATACATTCAAAGATTTTAACACATTTTCAGGATTTTTTCAAAACAAACAGCAGATATACAAGCTCGTAGCGCTACGAGCTTGTATATCTGCTATATTTGAATAGCCAAAGGAATCTTAAAATGACACAGATGCGTTCCCGGGTCTTAACGCGTTAAAGCCCCTCTAAAATAATATGATATTGTTGATGGAAAAGTCAATTATGCCGGTGTGTCGTGTGTGTTTAGTGTCCTCCTCCCTGTCTGTCATTCAAGCAGCAGATCTCAGACTAATGGCACCTGCACTGTGTGTCAGCTAATGGCATCTGGCATCGGCTGATACTCTATAGCAGTGGCGTATTTTAAAGTTTTTCGCCATTCTATGTCACACAAAAGTAGCAAAAATAGCCGATCTACAAGCTCAAAACGCGTCGCGCTGCGTTTTGAGCTTGTAGATCGGCTATTTTTGCTATTTCTGAATTGGAAATCTGAAAAGTTAAAATTTTACTTAATTTCAAATGCATTTACTTATACTTATGTTAACTTTATGAACTGAAATACAAATACATTGGACATAAAAAAATAGTCATTAAGCTACTAATATAGACTGAAGTAATTAAAGCGGCTCATGTTTGGAATTGTAAACAGCTGAAATCAATAATATATCAGTATTCTGATATTAACCTGTGGGCCGCATTAAGTGAAGGTGGGGGCCGCATGTGGCCCCCCGGCCGCCAGTTGCCCATGCATGCTCTATAGTATGGATGGGTAGAAGAAACTTCTTCAATTATTCTAAATAATTTCAGGAATAAAAAAAAAAAAAAAAAATCCATACCTTTTTAAAAACATAAAAGAAATTGAGAAAATAGCCTATCTACAAGTTCAAAACGCGCGTTGTGAACTTTTTTGTGAAAAAGGCCTTCATAATGTATTTTTGTGTGTTTGGGTCACGGGACACACACACGCACCAAATATTCATCTTTTGGATCTCGAGCTGAAACGTTTGGGAAGCTCTGCTGTAGCAGAGGACTCAGTTCCTGCCTCCTGTCAAGGAAGCTTTTGAAAGGAAGGGAAGCCGACCTCATTTTCTCTATCACGCAATTCCAGACGGCAGATTTATTTGTCGCTCTGGGTGGCAGACTCACGCCGGAAGTTCAGTGGAATAACATTGGAGCCTATGAGAGCCGGCTGGACAGCTTATGAATAAACACTATTTCTGAACGATTGAGACCTTTATAAAAAATACTCTGCTCAGGAAAATAAAAGAAGACATATCACACATTGTTTTCTGCTGTGTTGCTTTTCGATGTGTAGGCCTACACTGTATCATTTTATAGAGGCATCTAAAGAGCACAAAGTATGTCTCTGAACGGCCAAAGTATCGCAAGACTGTCAACCAAATCTCGCGATACCTCCGAGCCAGAAACGATACCTGCTGCTGTTTAGATGCCTCAATACAATTATGTACTGTGCACATCGAGAAGCAAGTGATTAGAAAACGATAGCGACAAAGGTCGCAATCGTTCAGAAATAATGTTTGTCCATGAGCTGGTCCAGCTTCCGGTGCGAGGTTTGCCACCCACGAGTGTCATGGCGCATCCCCGGCGTCCAGCTCTTCCTTTCAAAAGCTTCCTTGCCTCCTGTCTCACCTATGAGCTCAGACTGGTGCTGAAAGAAAGCCTGCTCTCACTCACTGTGATATTAAAGCCTGATTTATGCTTCATCCAGGGGCGGATTGAGACTCAAGGAGGCCCCTGGGCCAGTGATTTATTTAGGGGCCACCCTCCACCCAACCACACAATATACCCAGAAAGGACAGTCGGGTGGGTGGGCACGAGAAAACACACGACTCGAGTTGTAAGGCATGAGTGGTGGATCAAGAAAGCATGCACCTGTAGAAATATATTATCATATATAGGATTTACAGTCTATAACCTACAGAAGAAGAAGTATGTAAACAATACCTTTTAGTCAGACCTATTTCTGATAGGAGGTGACTTGTAATGTTGGCTTAGGGGCCCACACGAATTAATGTTAATATTTATTGTAAATATATAGCTCCCAGGGGCCCTGGTAGTCATGGTAGCCAAGTTCAAAACAAACAAAAAAGGGGGATGTTTACTCGCAATCCAAAACTAGTGCAGTGGTTTGGGAACCACTGCACTATAACAGCCAAGTTGAGCCAACGTAGCTGCAACTTGGATGTCATCAGCAGACAAACTGATCACATGCACACAGCCTACACTTACTTGTACCCTACAATTATTTGTACTTTTTCTGTAATTGTATTCTTGCTCTGTAAAGCACTTTGAGCTGCATCTCATGTCATGAAAGGTGCTATACAAATAAAGTGTATTATTATTATTATTATTATTATTACACACTGCTCTGTAGGTTGCATGGTAGTTTATTTGGCCAAAGACCCCCAAATTATATCTTATATGGCCAAGGACCCCCAGTTGAAAAGATTTGGTAAGATTTGGTGCCGGAGAAGATTTGTGCTGGTGTTAAATATTATCTTAACAATTAACAATTTCCCCCATTAAAATAAATAAATAAGCAGATCTACAGGTTCTCATGGGCTTGTAATGTAGATAGACAATTTTTTAAGCAGCCAATACAGTATAAAATAATGTCAAATTGGTTAAACTGATTTTGATGCCATAATAATAGACCTATTAACTCATTTTGATAGGGACCACCTGCATGGCTGGAACCCCCTTAACGACCGGATCCCCACTTAAGAACCACCAATAAAGACGACCTGCAAGACCTCAAGCTCAAGGAGAAGATCATCCATCCATATAGCTATTGGAGGACCTGCACTGTACCTGCACTGCACTGTAACTGCTCTGTAACTGCACTGCACTGCACTCTGCACTGCTCTGCTCTGCTCTGCACTGTAACTGCTCTGTAACTGCACTGCACTCTGCACTCTGCACTCTGCACTGCTCTCTGCACTGCACTGCTCTGCTCTGCACTGTAACTGCTCTGTTACTGCTCTGTAACTGCACTGTAACTGCGCTGTAACTGCACTGCTCTGCCCTGCTCTGCTCTGCTCTAACTGCTCTGTAACTGCTCTGTAACTGCACTGTAACTGCGCTGTAACTGCACTGCACTGCACTGCACTGCACTGCACTGCACTGCACTGCACTGCACTGTAACTGCACTGCTCTGTAACTGCACTGCTCTGTAACTGCACTGCACTGCACTGTAACTGCACTGCACTCTGAACTGCACTGTAACTGCACAGTAAATGCACTGCACTCTGCACTGCACTGTAACTGCACTGCACTGCAGAGTAACTGCACTGCACTGTAACTGCACCGTAACTGCACTGCTCTGCACTGTCTGCACTGCACCCCATTTGTGTTGCACAAAAATGTAGGCTATACTCTATCTTCTTGCTTGGACAGACACCAAGTGTTTACACGCGCCCACACACACCCACACACACACACACACACACACACACACACACACACACACACACACACACACACACACACACACACACACACACACACACACACACACAGGGGGCGGGGGGTTTGGGGGTGTGCACGCTGCGTTCCGAGGGGGCGGAGATTGAAGCCACCCCCCCCCCCCCCACACACACACACACACACACACACACACACACACACGGCACCACCAGCCACAACGGTCGTCCTCCTCCGCACAGAGAGAGAGAGAGAAGAGAAAGAAGCTCTTCTCTAGGATACTATAGATCTGCGGCGGCATCATCATCATCCTCCTCATCCTCATCATGGCAACGACCACATGCACGCGTTTTACAGACGAATTCACAGTCTATGAAGAACTGGGCAAGTAAGACGTTTCTTACTGCATTATGTCTGTCTGTTATAGGCTGTCTGTTGGCTCATCATAGTGACCGTTATTCGCTGTGTGTGGCTATACTTGTTCTTTACGCAGGCTGGCACAACAACATCTGCATCATGCTGAGGTTGGCACAACATCTGCATGCTGAGGCTAAATGTACGGAGTTCTTCTCTAGCTCTGGTCCATTACAGCGTTAGAAGGAGTTCTCCTTTAACGCCATGTTATTTCCCCTGTGTGCCCGCATACTGCCGGTAGCGCAGCCTCTCGTGACTAGTCTGTAGTAAAAAATAAAGAATACACTGTCGCTACTCACCAGAACAAAGACGGGTTCAAGATGCTGAAAGCCTGCTTTCCTTAGTGGAAACACTCTGAGCCCCCCACCTCACGTCTGAAATACACTTTTTGACCAGAAAAGACAATATTCCACCGGATGGAAAAATGTTTTAGTTGCTCCACTGCGCCCCCTACAGATATTGTCAATAGAAAGATTCCATTGACCAGATCTGTAGGGGGCGCAGTGGTATAAGTACTTTTTTACATTTTGGTCAAACAGTGTATCTTAGACGTAAGGTGGGAGGCTCTGAGTGTTCCCACTAGGGAAAGTAGGCTTTCAACATCCCAAAACCGTGTTTGTTTTGGTGAGTGGCAAGAGAGTATTTTTGTTATTTTGACCAGAGACGAGAGGCTGCCTGCACTACCGGCGGTGATGCGGGCAACGGCTGAAGAGTAATACATAGCGTTAAGGAGAACTCCTTCTAACGCTGTAATGGACCAGAGAGACATCCTTCCCCCTTCTTCAAAACCAAACGCGCGCCGCTGCAGCTCTCTCTCTCTCTCTCTCTCTCTCTCTCTCTCTCTCTCTCTCTCTCTCTCTCTCTCTCTCTCTCTCTCTCTCTCTCTCCCCCCCCCCCTCGCATTTCTAGAACAAAATGTGATCCCGTCTCATTTGAATAATTAAGCTGCTTGGACTGTAATTTGCTATCAATCCTCCATGATGATGAAATGGCTGATAATAAATAAAGGCTGATTAGGTTTAGACCCAGCAGGACAGTCACGATGCGTTACAGCATCCCCTCTCCTCAGCACCCCCCCGCCCCCCCCCTCTCCCCCCCCCCCCTCCATCTCTCTACTGTACTGACAGTCTGACTCTGGGAAGATTTTGGGTGAAAAAAAAAGGTTCTTGGAGAATTCAACAACTCAGCATTTTTGCCATGCAGAAAAAAAAGGTCACACATTAAAATCTAGAGCTTATTAAAGCTTCAATCTGTAGGTTTTATTCAACAAATTTTTTTTTGTTACCATCGTCTTGGGGGAATCGAACCCCGCTCTCTCCGCGTGGGAGACCAACGATCTATACCGCTCACGAAGAGGGAAAGGGAACCCCCGCTTGCTTGGCCGGAGGGGGGGGGGGGGCATTATTGCGCATATGAGCTACAGGCACTAGGGTCTGACATTCCGTCCCTGGAATAGTATAGGGTTGACCACCTCCATCCACTGTCTGCAGAGAGATATATTAGTTAGGCTTAATAGGCTGTATATTATAGGCTACTCTAACATACAGATTGGTTAAAATAACGGTTTATAGCTTCAGTTGAACTATAACTCTCAGAGGATTCTACTGTGCACAGAAGACACTGCTGTCCTGCTAGTGATTTGAGATGTGTGTCTGTGTGATAGATGGGAGAGAGAGAAGAGTATGTGGGTGTTGGCATTGTTGGCAACAGCCTAAATTGTCCAGCCTCTAAATACTTAGTGGTGCCACAGCAGTTATAGAAGCTTAAGTGGGTCTGAGAGCATGTCTGTGTCAGCCTGTTTGCACTTATAGGGGAGAACCCCCCCCCCCCCCCCCCCCATCAAGAAAAGATTGTGCAGCTGGCTTAACAGCTGTCGCCAACGATCATTTGAAAATGTAAACATTTCGATTTTTCCACCTACTGTAGCTGCTCAGTGGTGGAAAAAGTACTTGCATGTTTTACTTAAGTAAAAGGATCAATACTGCAATATAGAAATACTCTCTCTGTTAGAGGTAAAAGTCAGGAATTCAATTTGTCCTTGAGTAAAGTACAAAAGTAAAAGTAGTCATTATGCAGAATGTCCCATTTCACAAGTTTTCCATAGAGTATATACGGATGTATGAAAATCCTTTGAAAATAGCTGATCTACAAGCTCACAACGCGCCGCATCGCGGTGCTGTTGCGAGCTTGTAGATCTGCGGCCAAAGTGCGGCCAAAGTTTTAATTGCTGAAGTTGTGTGCATGTTTTGTAAGCTAAATCTACAACGTAACTATAGTAACTAAAGTGGTCAAATGATAGTAATGGAGTAAAAGTACAATATTTGTCTCTGAGATGTAGTGGAGTGGAAGTAAAGATATTGGAAATCGGAAATACCCAAGTAAAGTACAAATACCTCAAAATTGTACTTATAAGTACAGTACTTGAGTACATGTACTTAGTTACTTTTCACCACTGCACCTGCTATACTCATCAACCTGACTGTAATGATTCTCTCCTCTCCTCTCCTCTCCTCTCCTCTCCTCTCCTCCTTAATGTATCCATTTGCTACTCTGAGAGTGAACAGACGTAACCAAATGGACCCTTATTGCGGTTCCCTTTGTTTGTTTGTTGGTTCTGGTTCACATCACTCTCTCTGAGTGAAATGAACACAGAGGATTTGACAGTGTCCTTCCTGAGTGGTGTCGGCTCCAGTGTTGCCAGATTCTGTGAGAGAAACAAGCAACCAGGTCTAGGAAAACAAGCCCAAAAGAAGCGACTAATCTGGGCCACATGAGAACTTTAAACATATACGTCAGCTATTTGAAAATGCGACGCGTTGTGAGCTTGCAGATCTGATATTTTCAACTAAAATCTTGGGGGAAATTATAATTAGCAGACCTGGCAACACTGATTGGGTCATGTGACTCACACTCGTGTCACACTGATATAGTTGTAGGATACATTGGAGAAGACAACTGTAGAATGCTGGCTATTGTTATATCGATATTTCCCCTCCTTTACATGTTGTGAAAGAACATTTAATTGTTTTTGTTGTGTGTAATTGTAAGTGTTTTGGGGCTTTTCTGCCTTATATGATTGATTGATTGATTTTCTTTATTATTAAAGTGTCATGCATCCAAGGACTCCCACCCAGCCCATATGGACTTACCGGACACATTTTCCCATTTCATTTAACAAACAATGAACCGACATGACAATTCACAAACTAAATGACCAACTAAAACATCCAACTATTTGATAACATCCTTTATTTGATAGTCAGTGGAGAGAGACAGGAAACACAGAGAGAGAGAGAGAGCGAGCGAGAGAGGGAGGGAGAGAGAGAAAGAGGGTGCATCCACACATGAGATACAAGTTGACGCTAGTTGTCGCAACCGGAAAGTTGTCTTTCCGTTTTTTTTCCCATAACATGGGAGTGGATGGGACTTCCTATGACTTGTATCTTATGTGTGGATGCACCCATAGAGAGAGAGAGAGAGACAGGAAGCAGAGAGAGAGAGACATAGCAGGGGAGTGACATACAGGCCAGGGGGGACGTGCTGACAGATATTACAGCCCACGATGTGGTACAGAACAGTGGCCCTCATTTATCAACGGAGCCTATAAACCGGCTTATATTCGGCCGTACACCAACGTCTAAGTCACATTTATCAACGAATCCTATACAGCCGATCCTAGCGTACATTGGGTCGGAGCCTTGATAAATGTCACGGCTGAAACAGAGCGTCATTTAAATAACACGCCCTTAAATGTTCTGGAAACACCCCGATTTTATGACATGAAGAACCAGTATACGACCAAAAAACAGCATGGAAAGCCAATAAGAAAGAGTTTTGCCGGCTCGCCTCGCCTCGCTGCCGGTCAAGTCACACACACGCACCCGCACACGCCTCTCTCTCTCTCTCACACACACACACACACACACACAGCGTACGGTAGGATGATCTGATGATAGGTGATCTCGCCGTACGCCCATTATTTGGTCTGCACCGCGTTGATAAATGAGGCCAGTATGTGCCCTGTAACCATTATTCAGCTACAGGGTCGCCCTGACAGTAATTATCATTACAAAGATGTAATGTATACTGTAAGCGTTCCCTGTGTGTGTGTGTGTATGATATATAAGCCTACTATGTATTTCACTGTTGTAGTTCACCTTTCAGTTATACCTTATGCTTTGTGTATTAGCTTGGTTCCGATGTGTGTTTCTCAGTCAAGATTTGGCGGAGCGGTGATTGTACCATCAGTGTAATTGGGGCCAGTGCACTACAAAACAACTGTGTCTCTCTTGTTTTTTGTTGTGTTTTTTAATAGTCATAATCATTTCCATGTTGAAAATGTTCACGCACTTTCAAATATGAAAAAAAGCAGAAATAGCAGATCTACAAGCTTACAGCTTGTCACTTCATGATGCGTTGTAAGCTTGTAGATCAGCTATTTCTGCTATATTTTGTATAAAATTATTAAATATGTCAATAATGTATTTTTAAGTTATTTGTTATATCTGCCCTGTGCCATTTTTGTTATATCTGCCAGAAATAACATTTTTATTCATAGTATGTTCCAATGTTCAACGGCCAAACACACTATTAAATCGCTAATCGCAATTATTTGAATGGCAATTAATCATCAACTTAAATTTGTAATCGTGACAGCCCTACTACATACAGTAGTACATATAAACACACACACACACACACACACACACACACACACACACACACACACACACACACACACACACACACACACACACATACACATACACACACACGCACGTTCAGTATATAATGTAATATTGCTCTTATCAGCCATTACAGATCAGATCAGAGAGGGTTCAGGAGACTATAGAGAATCTGCTGAGTCGTGGTGTGTGTGTGTGTGTGTGATGATTGTTAATTGACCCTGTGCTGACCCATATGGTTCCTCCTGTCTTTTGGTTCCTAGGGGAGCCTTTTCAGTGGTGCGCCGCTGTGTGAAGAAATGCTCAGGCGAGGGGTTTGCTGCCAAGATCATCAACACCAAGAAGCTGGCCGCCAGAGGTGAGGAATACACACACACAGAGAGAGGACCAAACACATGCATTGTAGTGCTTGAGCTTGTAGATCTGCTATTTTTGAAAAATCGTGAACATTCGTGCAAGTCTTTGATTAATATATATATATTTCTTTCAAGCGAACATTTTTAACTAAAATCTTTGCTTCTGGGGGTCCCTGGAACAACATATTTTCAGATGGGGGTCCGTGGCCAAATACATATTATTTTGGGGGTCCTTGACATGGAAAAAGTTTGAAGATTTGCACAAATTTGCATGATTTAAAAAACAAATGCAGATCTACAAGCTTGCCGCGCTATGAGCTTTTATATCTGCTATTTTTGTATAGCCAAAGTGTAAGATAATGGTTAAAGTGGCTAAAATGACAGAGGCCTTTCCTGGTCTTAATGGATTAGTCTATTGATATGTTTTATTTGTATTAATTGAATAATTGAGAAGAATCAGAATCAACTTTATTGTCACGTCACAGCTTTACAGATTCAAGTTCACAATTGATCCTTACTTAGATTAACCTTTTGTTTTCAAATGTGATGCTTTGTATGGTTTATATGTTAATATGCAGCAATATGTTTTAAAAGATGCATGAAGTGAGTGAACCTTGTTTTTGTGCAAGCTGAGCTCCATCGTTTTAGTTGTTTTCAGGAAGATAAACAGAAAAAGAGGGGGGGAGGGGCTAGGAGAAATGAAATCAAACAGTAAATAGAAACATGTTGGGTAAGAATCTAGAAGATATCTACATCTCCCTCAAAAGCCTCCTTTTCAGACTTGCTTTCCCCGTCTAACTCAAACCAGATCTCCCTTTCTGCTTCTTTCTGCTTCTTTCTGCTTCTCTTAGCTTAGTGTTTTTAGCCTTTTAACTTTGTTTTGCTCCTAATGAAGTTGTTTATTTTTTATTTGTTTTGTAAAGCGACTTTGGGTACTGTGAAAAGCACTATATAAGTCTGATTACTGTAGTATTATTAGTATTATTATTATTATTATTATTACATATATACACATAGCATAATCCAGCTGAACAGCATGTAGGCCTAAACATGATCTTAGATATAAGCTGCATAAGGTTAGACACAGAGGTAGTAGCACTTCAGTAGGTCCACAAGGGCACTAAGGAAGAGTGGGCTAAAAAGGAAAAAAAATGCTATTTTGTTTTCGACATTTTTGAAAAAAAATTAAATATATATATATAGGAAAAATGGTCTTGAGTAATGTAAAGTATACATGATGTGAACATGCACGGTACATCATTGTCAGACTTACAGACCCGTCAACTTGTTTATGCCCTGTCACGATCCGTGACTAGTTCTGTTCTACTGCTGTGTTTTCTTATGTTCCTTGTTTCTTAGCACGGTTTTGTGTACTCTTATTTTGTAGTTTGTTCTGTGCCTTCCTGTCTGCCCCTGTAGTTCTGTACCTGTCTTGTCTTACCGGTCTTGTGATTGGCCAGTGTTTCCACCTGTGTCCTCTTAGTCCCCCAGCCTATCCCAGTGTTGATTGTCCAGTTGTGTGTCACCTGTGTGTAGTTAGTCCTTGTGCATTTATACCTCCCTGTTCCCAACGTTTGGTTGCTAGTTCATTGTGAAACATGTGTGTTATGTGTCATGAGTTCTGTTCCTTTAGTTGGCATTCCCAGTTATTGAGTTGATAAACATTTTGAATACTGCCTCCCCCTGGCCAGCCGGGGCGCCTGATGGAGGGGAAAATAACTGGTTGGAATAACGTGTTCCTTCCACGCGCTACGTCCAACCAGGGAAACTCTCCCCTGTCAGGTGATAAGAAAGGTCAGTTGGCTCTCATGCATTGAAGGCAGTGGTGGAAAAAGTACTCAAATTCTTTACTTAAGTAAAAGTACCAATTCTGTAATATAAAAATACTCTTTTACAAGTAAAAGTCCAGAATGAAAAATTTACTTCAGTAAAAGTACAAAAGTATTGGCATCAAAATGTACTTAAAGTACCAAAAGTAAAAGTACTAAATATTTGAAAATAGCCGATCTACAAGCTCACAACGCGTCGCAAAGCGACGCGTTGTGAGCTTGTAGATCTGCTATTTTCAAATAGCCTAGGTATAAAATAGGGCTAAAGTGGTTAATGTATGTTTCATTATATCATAGTTTATATCTGAAAAGTAACTAGTAACTAAAGTTTTCAAATAATTGTAGTGGAGTAAAAGTACAATATTTGCCTCTGAGATGTAGTGGAGTAGAAGTAAAAGTATTGGAAATTGGAAATACTCAAGTAAAGTACAAATACCTCAAAATTGTACTTAAGTACAGTACTTAAGTAAATGTACTTAGTTACTTTCCACCACTGATTGAAGGAGGCATGAGCTCGGCCCTGGCCGCCCTAGGTTGGCAGAGGGAAGGTAGTGCCCAGGATGACATAGACAATTGGCACTGGGTGTAAAAAATTGGGTTACAAAATCGTGGGATAAAAATTAAAGAGAAAAAATATATATATAATTATCGATCCGTTCAGCCTCTGCCTCATCCTGCATTTGGGTCCTACATTCTGCCCTGCCTCGCACCGTGACACGCCCCAAAATGATTGGATTTGACTGGTTTTGCAGCAATTTGTAGAAATATTGGACCTTAATTGTCAAATGTTCAATCATGTTCTAATCATGTATACTTATACATTACTCAATGACCCGTTTTCCAAATATTTAATTGTTTTATATTTTGGGCCAAATAGACAGTTCTACATCGAGGTGCCCACTCTTCCTTTAAGTGCCCACTCTTCCCGTTAGCGGTCCTCAAAGCAGAATTGTACATGAGATAAAAGTGCAGAGTGTCAACGTTCTCAGGTTCAACCTCTTAAGAAGAGCCAGTGCATCGATTATTCTATTCCATTAGCTCAATTAGCTGGGAGTGTTTTGGAAATCTGAGCTCTGAGAGTGCTGGAGGAGTGCTTCTCTGGTCGTCTGGTGTGTTGCTGCGCTTCCAGAGCACTTTTATCTCAAGGACCCCCTAATTAATATCAATTTTGAAGGATTTCTGGGGGTCCCTGGAACCCAGTTTTGAGAACCACTGCTGTAGACCGTATTCGACATGCACAGGCATGTAATCTTAGCAATGTTTAATACATGGGATGAATTAAGTCAAATTTAAGACCTGAGGTCTCGTCTTCTAAATCCTAAATCCTATGTTGCTATAATATCAGTGGTTTTCAAACTTTTTCATGTCAAGGACCCCACAATGTATATGTCTTTGGCCACGGACCCCCATTTCAAAATATGGTGTTCCAGGGACCCCCCAGAAGCGAAGATTTGAGTCACAAATGTTTCGCTTTAAAAAAATATATATATTCAAAGATTTGCACACACTCTCTCGATTTTTCAAAAATAGCAGATCTACAAGCTCGTAGCGCGGCACTCGGAGCTTGTATATCTGCTATTTTTGAATAGCCAAAGTGCAAAATAATGCTTTTTTAGCTCAAATCTAAAAATGACACAGATGCGTCCCAGGTCTTAATGGGTTAATGGGTTAAAAGATGAAAATGGCAACGTTAGTTAACGATCAGATTACTCTGACCTCAACAAGAGAAAGCTTTGAGATGTTAACAGAGTGTTTTTCCAACCGCAGCGGCTGTTGCACTCCTAAGCAGACAGTGTTGCCAAGTCTGCTTATTGTAAGCGACTTTGGGCTTGTTTTTCTCCAAAGTTGCTTGTAAATATACTGTAGTAGCCGGTTGCTTTTTTTTTTGGGCTTGTTTCTAAAGTGTAGTTGCTTATTTTGGCAACTTTTCTTTAAATGATGTTTAAATCAGTGTTTATCAAACCTATTAATGTCAAGGACCCCCCCCCCCAAATTTATGTACTTGTCCACAGATCTGAAAATATTTTTTTTCGTTGAAATAGCAGATCTACAAGCTCACAACGCGTCACATTGCGACGCGTTGTGAGCTTGTGAATCGGCTATTTTCAAATAGTTGATGTATGAAGTGAGACCGTGTTGGATGTATAGTGCGTACCAAAAAATCCTGAAGGGGGCGTCACCGAGTGTCATTTGGTAGCGCGTTCATCTTGGTGGGGGATAAACAGGTTGACTTAACATTGACTCCCACCAGTATGTCTGCAGCTACTATGCCCCCCCCCCCCGTGGTGACGACACGTTGGCAAGCACTATAGAGCGTCGCAGTTCCCGCCCACTTCCTGTTTTTTTTGGTGCCGGAAGAAAAAACTCAATGCATTTTTCCATTGACATTTCCAAAAATATTTATATCTATTAATTTAAGCCTCGAATCAAGCCATCATGACATGACATGAATCATGACCATAAACGTTTGATTCTGTGATTATTTTTTTTGGTTGAAAACGGCAAAACAAAGGGTATTTATTAAATATAGTATATCATATAATTAAATATAAAATAAAAAAAATCACAGAAAAAAACGTTTTATGGTCATGATTCATGTCATCTCATGATGGCTTGATTCGAGGCTTAAATTAATAGATATAAATATTTTTGGAAATGTCAATGGAAAAATGCATTGAGTTTTTTCTTCCGGCACCAAAAAAAACAGGAAGTGGGCGGGAACTGCGACGCTCTATATACTGTAGGTTCCAAGTGTTCATGTGGCCTACTGTATATATATAGTCGCTTCTTTTGGGCTTGTTTTCATAGCCTTATAGCTTCATCATTTAATTCTCTCGCAAATTCTGGCAACGCTGCTCCTAAGTGGTGCTTGCATGTTGTGTGTGTCTTCGGTACATGTGTGTACCGTGTACATGTCTGTGTGTAGTACATGCATGGGTGGGCACAGTACATGTGTGTGGGCTGATGATTCATCATTATGACACGTCTTCTAGGCTGACATTAACATGTTCTGAGGTGATAGAGGCACACATGTGACTGTCTGAGGCATGACCACTCTCCTCTCCTCTCCTCTCCTCTCCACACCTCTCCTCTCCTCTCCTCTCCTCTCCTCTCCTCTCCTCTCCACACCTCTCCTCTCCTCTCCTCTCCACATCTCTCCTCTAATTCAATTTTTTTGGGTTATTAAAGTATTCTCACATTGACTGTGAGAAGATGGTCTTGCAGACCATCAGAAACTGTTACGGTTATATATATATTTTTTACAGTAATATTATACAGTATTATTACAGTATTATTACAGTAATATTACAGTATTATTACAGTATTATTACAGTATTATTACAGTATTAGTACATTATTAGTACATTATTAGTACAGTAATATTACAGTAATATTACAGTATTAATACAGTATTATTACAGTAATATTACAGTATTATTACAGTATTATTACAGTATTAATACAGTATTATTACAGTAAGATTAAAGTATTATTACAGTATTAGTACAGTATTAGTACAGTATTAGTACAGTATTAATACAGTATTATTACAGTATTAGTACAGTATTAGTACAGTATTAGTACAGTAATATTACAGTATTAATACAGTATTAATACAGTATTATTACAGTAATATTACAGTATTATTACAGTATTATTACAGTAATATTACAGTATTATTACAGTATTATTACAGTATTCTCATATTCTCTGTCTCGCAGACCATCAGAAACTGGAGAGAGAGGCCAGGATCTGCAGGCTGCTGAAGCACTCCAACATTGGTGAGACTCCACTGATACAGTATGAATGAACAGATAGTCACTGTTGGGCAGGAACCTTGTATCTCCATAGTTTTTTTCCCTTTAAAGCCATACTGTACTCTGTACTGCCCTACAAAGCCAAAGTGCTGTAACTACGGGAAAAATGAACTGATAAATGGGTTTAAAAGTGTTTCAACGGCAAATGAGATATCGGCATGTAAGTATACGCTAATTGTATATCTGTTCTTGAGGTAATTATTTATCCCCCAAAATCATGGTGTATACCTATAGAAACACACTACAGTAGTGTGGTGGTGTTTACCTATAGAAACACACTACAGTAGTGTGGTGGTGTTTACCTTTAGAAACACACTACAGTAGTGTGGTGGTGTTTACCTGCAGAAACACACTACAGTAGTGTGGTGGTGTTTACCTGCAGAAACACACTACAGTAGTGTGGTGGAGTTTACCTGCAGAAACACACTGGAGTAGTTTGGTGGTGTTTACCTGCAGAAACACACTACAGTAGTTTGGTGGTGTTTACCTGCAGAAACACACTGGAGTAGTGTGGTGGTGTTTACCTGCAGAAACACACTACAGTAGTGTGGTGGTGTTTACCTATAGAACCACACTACAGTAGTGTGGTGGTGTTTACCTGCAGAAACACACTACAGTAGTGTGGTGGTGTTTACCTATAGAAACACACTACAGTAGTGTGGTGGTGTTTACCTGCAGAAACACACTGCAGTAGTGTGGTGGTGTTTACCTGCAGAAACACACTACAGTAGTGTGGTGGTGTTTACCTATAGAAACACACTACAGTAGTGTGGTGGTGTTTACCTGCAGAAACACACTGCAGTAGTTTGGTGGTGTTTACCTGCAGAAACACACTACAGTAGTGTGGTGGTGTTTACCTATAGAAACACACTACAGTAGTGTGGTGGTGTTTACCTATAGAAACACACTACAGTAGTGTGGTGGTGTTTACCTATAGAAACACACTACAGTAGTGTGGTGGTGTTTACCTGCAGAAACACACTACAGTAGTTTGGTGGTGTTTACCTGCAGAAACACACTACAGTAGTGTGGTGGTGTTTACCTATAGAAACACACTACAGTAGTGTGGTGGTGTTTACCTGCAGGAACACATTGCCCTCTCACTGTGTTTTGGCTTGGTAGACAGGGATGCTTTTGGGCTTTAACAGCATTTAAAACCAATTTAAGATCCAACAATGTAAAATAAATAAATAATTTATTAAAAGTTATTTGCCCTGTGCAACTTTTGTTTACCAAGCCTGCAAGGCAAAAATAAATGTAATCTTTATTCATAATGTTCCAATGCTCAACTGCACAATTAAATCGCTAAGCGCAAATTCTTTGACATTTAATCGCCAAGAATAATTTCATGATCGTGAGTCGTGACAGCCCTGCTTATATTAACTCATTCACTGCCACAATTATTGCTGGCCGCGTTTGCCCACTGCCAGAGATTTTTCATCGAAAAAAAAAAGTACTCAGGAGCCGAGATACAGAATTTTTAAGTTTTAAGTTAACAAGGAAGTGGATGGGAGTCTAGATCTTTAAACAATCATATCTCCTTGGTCTTTGGGTCAAATTTGAAAAAAAAAAAAAAACGTCAGTGGCAGTGAATGAGTTGTTAACTGCATTGGATGCATTGGGACACACAATGATTCCTTTGACCATTTCCTGGAGAAGAAGGATAATTTGGACATATCTTGTGCCGGTTCCCACCCGACAGCCACGGAATAAAGAATTCAGAGTGCACTCTCTGTCTGTCTGTCCTGCTGCCAGTGGTGGAAAAAGTACTTGCATGTTTAACTTAAGTAAAAGCATCAATACTGCAATGTAGAAATACTCTGTTACAAGTAAAAGTCCTGAATTCAAATTTGACAATTGAGTGCAAGTGCAAAAGTATTGGCATCAAAATGTAACTAAAGTACCAAAAGTAGAAAGTACTCGTTATGCAGAATGTCCCGTTTCGCAACTTTTCAAATGTATAACAATATTTTGAAAATAGCGGATCTACAAGCTCACAATGCGTCGCATGACGCATTGTGAGCTTGTAGATCGGCTGTTTTCGAATGGCCTAAATGTATATAGGGCTGAAGTGGTTAATGTGTGTTTTGTAATTTTAATGAAAATCTACAAAGTAACTAAAGTTTTCAAATAATTGTAGTGGAGTGAAAGTACAATATTTGCCTCTGAGATGTAGTGGAGTAGAAGTAAAAGTACTGAAAATTGGAAATACTCCAGTAAAGTAAAAAATCACACCCTGTGTGAAGTGGGCGGTGTCTTGCTAGCTAATCACAATACTGAATGGAGTCAACCAATCATGTACAAAAAATAAATACATTTATTGAAACACTCTTTATGATGGAAGAAACCATAACTTAAAAAAAAACTAATTTATGTTTTTTTTTTAAAGTTATGGTTTCTTATATAGGGCTATGCACATGTGTCATGTGACACTGGCCAATCACAGTCCTGAATAGACTGTGATTGGCCAATCACGGTGCAGGGTTAGGCGGGGTACATTTTTGGCCAATCACAGCGCAGGATTTGTTGTACAAATATCCAAACCTCACTTATAGGGGCGGTTTCACCGCCCAAAAAATACCAAAAAACTCTACATAAGTACAGTACTTGAGTAAATGTACTTAGTTACTCAGTGACACTGAGTGCACTCTCTTTTTGTCTGTCCTGCATCATGCCTCTTTCTAACTCTCTCTCTCTCTCCCTCTCTCTCTCTCTCTCTCTCTCCCCTCCTTGCCTTTCTCTCTCTTCTTTCCAGTTCGTCTCCATGACAGCATCTCAGAAGAAGACTTCCATTATCTGCTGTTTGACCTGTGAGTGCGTTGTCTGTCCTTTATGTTCAGTGGTGTGTCATCATAACTACCGTTGTTGCCTTTTAGACATTTTTTTCTCCCCAATTTAGTCGTTATGCCAATTATCTCCTCCTCCCCACACACACACACACACGTCTGTGTGTTGTCACCGCTGTTGCATCCTACTGGCTTCACCTGCCAGTGAGGAGCCTCCACCGGGAGGACGTAGAGAGACCTCCCGCCCTATACTCCTCCCGCCCCCAACACCTGCGGATAGGGATTTTAAGGTTCCTTTACGATTCCCTCTGAACACATTCACTTCCAGGTACTATGCATCCGTTTTTTGGGGCGGTGTAGCCGCCCCTATAAGTGGGGTTGGGACACCTCATTGGTATTAGTTTCCTGCACTGTGATTGGCCCATTAGTAGACCCCTCTAGCTGTACTGTGATTGGCTGACTCTATTGGCTGACTCTATTCAGCACTGTGATTGGCTAGCGAGACACATGATGACATTAATAACCTATACATAGGATTATGCACTTTAAAAAAATAAAAAAAATTTGGAAGTGAGCTTCCATCACTACAATCTGGGAACCCATCGCCAACTGAAAAGGAAAAACAGCGACCTCTGCTGTTTGTTCTATGTCTGTTGGCTCTGGGCGGAAGAAAACGTAACACCAGAGCGCAAGGAAACCGGGGTTTAGAAGTCTGCCTTCAGTTTTCACTTCCGGTGGGTGCCACTATGTTTTCATTCCCACTAACAATATTTCTACACGGAACACTAACACCACTTCTCCCAGAGAACATGGATCGTTTTGGTTATAAGCCCACTTGTTTCTATGATGAAAGAGTAAGTTAAAATGTGAATATCTTTCCGTGGTTTTGTCTGCTCCGCGGACGCTATTGTTAAATTAGTTTGGGTTTGTTTCGAGGGGGAAAGATCGACGGACATGTGAATCCCGCCCACTACATTTGATTGGGTAAAGCGCGGCCTGCTTCCTGATCTGAATGCGCACACGTTATGACGAACCTCCCCGACAGATTCCAACGCAGTGCAGAATCTGTTCTTGAGAGATTACCATCACTATGATGACCACTGTGATGACCACACCGCCCACTTCACACTGGGTGTGATTTGTTTACCTTCTGCCAGGGTTTTTTCGATTTTTCTAACCTTTTAAAGTAGTCACAGAATATTTATCTCCAGTATGATTGATCCCCTGATGGTTGCTAATCACGGAGGCTTCCACTGTGCATCCGTGAGAAAAAAATGTCATCGCGACCTCCTCTTCGCTTGTTATAGAGCACCGAAGTCCTGACGTCACTGCCAGTAGAGGGCGCTTTCCGCAGGTTCATGGCTTTACTTTTTGTATCGATATCCTCATTGGGGAATCTTAGAACGCTTCATATAAGAACTGTGTTCCAAAAATAAACATCACCCTGGCGTTTTTACTCATATGGATATAAAGCATCGACTGAAAGTGTAAATGTACACATTTACCCAAAGAGTAACACAATATAAACACTAGAAACGAGTCAAACAACCCAAAGACTACATTTCCCATGAACGCGGCTGCTGTGGGGACAGTGATTTCAGACCCGGAAGTAGTAGTTCTTAAGACTTTTAAGGCAGAATTCATTCCATTTTCTTCGCCAGAAACAGGCTGTATCAAATATGAATGAATATCAATGATGCAGAGCCACCCCCCTGACAAAAACGCCAGGGTGGTGTGTTTATGTTTGGAACACAGTTCTTATATGACGTGATCTAAGATTCCCAAATGGGGATTTCAACACAAAAAAATAAAGCCACGAACCCTGGAACAGCGCCCTCTACTGGCCCTCTACTGGCAGTGACGTCAGACTTCGGTGCTCTATACCCAGTTGAAAATAGCATGTCTCGCCAAAACTAATTAGTAAAACACAGAAGCCGAGATACATAATATTTCCCAAATACTTTAACCAGGAAGTGAATGGAGCAGTACATCTTTGGATCACGTTATCTCCTGTTCTGTGTGGAAAAAAATAATAATAATAATAATAATGATATTATATATCTTTTTTGAAAACATAGATTTATGTTATTGTCAGTGAATGGTTGTATTTGCATTGATGTAGATCTATGTGATTGGCAGGTAATGTGTTAAGGGTCCGATTCCTTAACACTCTCACCGCCGGGCCCGTAGCCTACGGGGGCGATAAATCCAACTGTACAGCGCCGATCCCGTAGCCTTCGGGCTGTGGTGCTTTTTCCTTTTTTTTCAATTTTCTAGTACGGCACATTTCATTGTAACACCACCGGAAATGGAATTATTCCGGATCCTGTTTTGCAGATCCCATAGGACTCCATTCTAAAGCGCACACTGCAACGCCATTTTCTTCGATTGTAGTTTTTCTCCTCGCTGATCACTGTTTAACCTAAACCGTTCTAACTACAACATGGATACCCCGTTTGACACGTGGTTTGGACTGGTACACGCAGGGAGATCGCCGCGATGTTTACAAACAGTGCAGAGCTCAATCTTAAGGATTTTAACGAGGTCTATGGCAACGTGAAAAAAACAAAAAACAACAATAAAACGTTGGCACTGGTGAGTACATTATGAGATTAAAGGGATCCCTGGCTAATAAGCCCGTATGTACCTTAATACACTATAATTGCCCTTTATAACTTAAATTAGGAACGAAATGCACCTTTCAATATTTGACTTATTTTAGAAATGGTACATCTTTCAGTCGTTAGGTGCCACTCTGTCGCAAATTGATGATGTCATTTGTAATGGCCCTGTTCATTACAGATAAGAAACATTACTCATCTGCATGCTGCATACTGCTCCTAGTAGTTATAGGATGGGTAAATGCAGAGGACACATTTTACGTATACGTGCAAATATACACCCAGGAGTGGGGATTATTCTATTCTATTCTATTCTATTCTATTCTATTCTATTCTATTCTATTCTATTCTATTCCATTCTATTGTTCTGGGTTTCGTGTTGTAGAACCGAGAGGTGCAATGATGCAATGTAGTGACAAATATCTCCCTCCCTGCCCGGCTAGTGTGCCCCCAAACACAATATATTGTGTTCGTATAATAGACGCTCGACAAAGCCCTGATGCACAGCGGGTGGTGGATTCGATCCCCTCCAGAGACTCCGTGCTGCTGGTGGGAGTGGGGAGTGGGGGGGGGGGGGGTGGGTGGGGGTGGGGGTGGGCAGATACTTTAGCAGCACTGTGCCACCCAAGAGCGCCTTATGTTCACTTACTCCTCTGAATAGAGGCTGAAATGGAAGAGGAACCGTTTCACACTCTGCTGATATACCTGCTGTATGATCTGCTCTATCTGCTGTACTATCTACTAGGCCGTGTTGATTTAGTCGACTAAGACTGTGACTAAAATGTCTGTCGACTATCTTTTTTCACTGACGAAAACGAAATAAAAACTAAGCTATGACTAAAACTATGACTAAATATGCTGACAATTTCGTGAACAAATAAAAAACTAGACTAAAACGTTCAGGGAGGGATCTAGTGGAGAAGAGATCCAGTAGAACTAATACGAGTCATCGTGGATGCGCGGCGGATGTCACAGACCGAAAATAGCTGATCTACAAGCTCACTGCGCGACGCGTTGTGAGCTTGTAGTTCCGCTATTCTCGGCATGCAGCCGAGTGAAAATCATTTCGATGCCATCACTACTCGGCAATCTTACCCCCACTACCCCCATCTTATGATATTTAGTCCACTAAATGTAAAACATTTCAGATGACATTTTTACAGTAACAGTTTACCGTATTATCTATTGTAGTATCTGTTGTAGTATCTGCTGTAGCATCTGTTGTAGTATCTGCTGTCGTATGAGCTGTACTGTCTGTCTACTGTAGTATTTGCTGTAGTATCTACTGTAGTATCTACTGTAGTATATTTTGTATGGTATCTACTACGTTAGTATTTTCTGTAGTATTGTCTCCTGGTCAAACCGTACTGCATCCATCCAGTGTCTTTGTAACGCCCCAGTTAACCCATTCCTTCCGGGAACGCATCTCTGTCATTTTTAACATTTCTTTGGCTATTCAAAAATAGCAGATCTACCAGCTGTGAGCTTGTAGATCTGCAAAACAAAAATTAAAACATGAACATGTGTGCAAATATTAGATTTTTTTTTTTTTGCGGACATTTGTAACTCAAATCTTTGCTTCTAGAGGTCCCTAGAACTAAATATTTGACAAATGTTCGCTTTAAAATATATATATACAAAGATTTGCACAAGATTTATCAAAAATAGCAGATCTACAAGCTCATAGCGCGGCACTCGGTGCCGCGCTATGAGCTTGTAGATCTGCTATTTTTGAATAGCCCCAAAGACATCTTTAAAATGACACACAGGTGATGCTTTCCCCGGTCTTAAAGGGTTAATGTGATTTTTTTTTTTTGGTTGTAAAAAAAAAAAAAAAGAAAGAAGAAAAATCTGCCGTCTTTCTACTCCTCCTCTTTGTTCTGTCTCTCCATCTCCTTCCTCCCATTACATAATGACACACACACACACACACACACACACACACACACACACACACACACACACACACACACACACACACACACACACACACACACACACACACACACACACACACACACACACACACACACTACACTGCACTAGGAGCCAGTTTCCATAGCAACAGTTAGAGAGAGAATCCTGCAGTCTCAGGGCTTCCCCCTACCGAGGACATCCCCAGCCTGTGTGTGTGTGTGTGTGTGTGTGTGTGTGTGTGTGTGTGTGTGTGTGTGTGTGTGTGTAGTCTGTGTGTGTGTGTGTGTGTGTGTGTGTGTGTGTGTGTGTGTGTGTGTGTGTGTGTGTGTGTGTGTGTGTGTGTGTGTGTGTGTGTGTGTGTGTGTGTGTAGTCAGCATGTGTGTGTGTGTGTGCGTGCACTTGAATTACTATACTTGTGAGGGTCAAATGTAGTAGAATTTGACAAATAGACATTTCTTGAGGAATTTACTTACAATCTGGAACAGATCCAGGTTCAGGGTTTTAGGATATAAGGCATTTTTTTTAAAGAGGTTAGATATAGGTTTATACTTTAATTGAGCGCCGGAATCACACCACACTGAAAACGGCCAATCATCTACTAATCCTCGGCTATTTTGCTTATTAAAAAAATGGCAACAAATGCAAAAAAATCAAATAAACGACATCCATAAAATCGCCATCCTAAAAGGTTGATGTCCTCATGAGTATAGTAATAAAAAACGTGTGTGTGTGTGTGTGTGTGTGCGTGTGCGTGTGCGTGTGCGTGTGTGTGTGTGTGTGTGTACAGGCTGCCTCTGTGAACAAAATGTGTTCTTATTATTTGTTTTTAAAACCATAAAAATCGGTAAAGCAATCTGGTGTCATTTCAGATTTTTTTCGTTTGGCTATTAAAAAATAGCAGATATACAAGCTCACAGCGTGTCACTTCGTGCCACGCTGCGAGCTTGTACATTTGCAATTGTTTGATTCTTGAAGGTGTGAGAGATCTACTGATTTAGAAGTCATTTTGTAGAATCGGCCTCAGGTCCTTCAGACCCATATAATTAGTGTTTTGTGTTTCAGCGTGACGGGGGGTGAATTGTTCGAGGACATCGTGGCGAGAGAGTACTACAGCGAATCAGATGCCAGGTACAGTAATAAGCTCTCAGCTCTCTCTCTCTCTCTCATCCCTTCATGCCACCATGCTGCTCCACCATCACTGCAGTGTTTCTGGAGCCTCATGGCGTCCATTTCTCTTTTTTTGAAAACCGCAAAAAAGGGTATTTATTAAATATAGTGTTACATAATTAAAGGTCGGGTAAGTGATATATTTTGTTAAAAAACATTTTAAAAAAAAGTACTATATTCTGATAGTAATCATAGCTACAGAGCGTTTGTTCGGTCACAATATATTCTGTTTCACTCTTTAGTAAACAGATTATAGTGCATTTTCAGGTAGGTGACAACATTTAAACCAATCAGGAGAGAGCACTGAAACTGCATTTTCTGTTTAATAAAGAGCTGGAGAGACATGGAGACTCCTTTTACTGAACAAACACTCTATAGCAATGAGTACTATCACAATATAGAGCTATTTAACACTGTTACTGAACAAACACTCTATAGCAATGAGTACTATCACAATATAGAGCTATTTAACACTGTTACTGAACAAACACTCTATAGCAATGAGTACTATCACAATATAGAGCTATTTAACACTGTTACTGAACAAACACTCCATAGCAATGAGTACTATCAGAATATAGAGCTATGTAACACTCATTTTAACCAAAGTAAATCACTTACCCTACCTTTTAAATATTGAAATATTTTTTGACACAGAATCACATGTTTTATGGTCTTGATTCACCAGGAGCCTGGATGGCTCGGTTTTCCGGGCTTAACATAGTTAATATATAAATATTTTCGGAAATCTCTACATGGGAAAAATGAATGGGTTTTCTATCTGTGGCACTGCAAATGGTCGCCACTGCTATGCCCTATATATCCAGATTGAAGAAGCCACATTTAGTTTTTAGTGCAGTCTGAACAACAAGAGACCACATTGGAAACGTTGCTAATCAGATTTGAATCAGATGCCTTTAGCTTTGTTCAGACTTGCATAAAACCAATCCGATCTGCAGACCTGATATTATATTTAGTACCTTCATAGAGCACCGAAGTCCTGACGTCACTACCAGTAGAGGGCGCTTTCCGCAGGTTCATGGCTTTACTTTTTGTATTGATATCCTCATTGGGGAATCTTAGATCGCTTCATATAAGAACTGTGTTCCAAAAATAAACACACCACCCTGGCGTTTTTACTCATATGGATATGAAGCATCGACTGAAGGTGTAAATGTACACATTTACCCAAAGAGTAACACAATATAAACACTAGAAATGAGTCAAACAACCCAAAGACTACATTTCCCATGAATGCGGCCGCTGTAGGGACAGTGATTTCAGACCCGGAAGTAGTAGTTCTTAAGACTTTTAAAGCAGAATTAATTAAAGGTAGGGTAAGTGATATTTTTGGGTTAAAACAAAAAGTATTTTCTTAAAAGGTTAAAATACTATATTCTGATAGTAATCATTGCTATAGAGTGTTTTTTCAGTAACAGATGTCTCCCTGTCTCTCCAGCTCTTTAATAAACAGAAAATACATTTTTCGGTAGGTGTCAAAATCTCAGCCAATCAGGAGAAAGTACCCATTTTTAAGCTTAATTTGTATAGTGTTCCAGTTCCAATTTTGCCTGCTCATTTCTTAGTGTCATCACTTCCACTTTCACTTGTTTAATCTGTATCCTGATTGAGTTCTCTGTCCTGGTTGGATAAAATTGAAAATGAAACTGAAACTGAAACGAAAATGCATTTTCTGTTTAATAAAGAGGTGGAGAGACAAGGAGACTCCTTATGCTGAACAAACACTCTAAAGCAATGAGTACTATCACAATATAGAGCTATTTAACAATTATTTTAACCAACGCAAATCACTTACCCTACCTTTAAATGTTTTGCCAGAAACAGGCTGTATCAAATATGAATGAATATCAACGATGCAGAGCCACCCCCCTGACAAAAACGCTGGGGTGGTGTGTTTATGTTTGGAACACAGTTCTTACATGACGTGATCTAAGATTCCCAAATGGGGATTTCAACACAAAAAATAAAGCCACGAACCCGTGGAACAGCGCCCTCTAGTGGCAGTGACGTCAGACTTTGGTGCTCTATAAGGAGGATAACTCCTTGAGATGTGTTGTCTTGTTTTCGAGAGGGTCCTTATCACAAACATACAGGAAGTACAATAGACAAAACAATACAACACATACATCCATGCATACTGTACATAAACAGGACAAAACAAACTTGACAAAAACAAAACAAAAACAAGATGTTCGATTATTAGATGATTTGTCTTTTTTTTTTCTTCTTCTTCTTCTTGCCATACTGGGTGTTGTTAATTAATTTATAAAAGCTGCAATCCGTAAGATTTATCTCATACCTGGGATTCCAAGTCACGCAAGCAAGAGTCAAAATGTTTCTTATGCTATAAGATGAAAAAGCCTGTTTGGGCATGAGGGGAGATATTACGCTTTGAGCTTCACCAGTATAGTGTCCTATCAACACCACACAGGGTCTGTAAAATGTACCACACATAGGCGTCAGTTATTGCCACTCTGTCATTTTCACTCCCTAATGCGTCACTATAGGACTATACAATTGTGACTACAAAAACAAAAACCCACGTATTGGAGCTTCAAATACTATTCGAATAGAGGACCGGCCAGCTGCCTCGTGGCTTAGCTGGTAGCAGGGCTTAGTTACCGTAACTTTACGTGATCGAATCCCATTGTAGATCGAATCCCATTTGTGAGGTTAGGATTAAGGTTAGGTTTAGGCTAGCTCTGGTCCATAGCCTAGAAGGAGTTATCCTTATGGTACTTTTGATTCATTATTTAGTTGTTACTCCGCTGCGCCTGCGCCCTCTACAGATCTGGTCAATGGAATTTTTCTATTGACCGGATCTGCAGAGGGTGCAGCGGAGTAACTAAAACATGTTTTCTTTCCGGTGAAATATTTTACATTTTGGCCAAAACGTTTATTTTAGACATGAGGTGAGGGGCTCAGAGTGTTCCCACTTAGTTGAGTAGGCTTTCAACTCCATAAAACCGTCTTTGTTTTGGTGAGTAGCAAAAGTGTATTTTTTATTTTTACTAAAAACGAGAGGCTGCGCGGCCTGTGGTGCGTGCGCAAAGAATCGAAAGTCCCATAGCCTTTAAGGAGAACTCCTTCTAGGCTATGGACCAGAGCTAGGTTTAGGCATAGTTTTGTCAACATCCGTCATGTCAAAACTTGGCGTTTCAGCGCTACTTACAGAGCGGCAACATGTGACGACATGGGAGTGAGAACGGGTTGATATGGAAGTTGTCCCTTATCTGTTGCCCTATAATACAGTTTCAATAAGAGAGAGATCAATTTGTTGCAAATGAAAGTTTTATTGAAATAAAACGTTTGTCAATTAGACTCTAGAAGTGCTCGCGCTTATAGCTGTGAATGACAACAGAGATCTTCCTTATTGAATTCACGCTTAGAGCTACATATGTACCAGGGGAGCACGGTGGCGCAGTCGGTAGCGCTGTCGCCTCACAGCTAGAAGGCACCGGGTTCGATTCCCGCCGGGGACGCTGTGGGCGCTGGGGGGCGTGTCTTCTCCTCCGCGTCATCAGCGCCCATACCCTAGGTGGGGTTGGCGAAAGGGCCTACTCTGTGTGGAGTTTGCATGTTCTCCCTGTGTCTCCTACTAGGGTAGTTAATTAATACCCTCACAAAAACATGTAGTAATCCTGGTCACTATACCGCCTCCCCCATGACAGCCGGGGCGCCTGATGGAGGGGAAAGGAACTGGTTGGAATAACGTGTTCCTTCCACGCGCTACGTCCTACCGGGGAAACTCCCCCCTGTCAGGTGACGAGAAGGTCAGTTGGCTCTCATGCATTGAAAGAGGCATGAGCTCGGCTCTGGGCTCCCTAGGCTGGCGGGGGGAGTGTAGCGCCCAGGATCACTTAGATAATTGGCACCGGGTGAAAAAGGATTACAAAATCGTGGGATAAAAAAATATATATATAAAAAAGAGCTACATTATGTACCTTTAAAAAGACATTATGGATTGCAGCTCTAACTGTCAGGTTGTGGCTGAATGTATTCACCTGTTTCTTGGCTGTGTGTTTTCCACTTCCTGTCGGATTTCATTGGATATAATTAGTCATCTGACCGGTTTCATTGGATTTCATTGGATCAAAAGACAGGAAGTGGAACACAGTGAAAAGCCTAGGAAACAGGTGGATACCGTGTCCTGGTGTATATGTACTGTTACCGTATGCTGTATTCCTTTGCCCTCGTCCTTTACAGTGTCTTTATACGTAATGTTTTGTCTCTTATTTCCTCCTGCCGTTGTGCTGTTGTTTACTCTGTGTCGTCGTTTTATTCACTCTACGGTTGTGTTTTATTTACTCTGTTGTCCCTCTGTTGTGGTTTTTGTCTTCACAGTCACTGTATTCATCAGATTCTAGACTCTGTGTCTTACACCCACCAGCATGACATAGTGCACAGGGACCTCAAGGTGTGTGTGTGTGTGTGTGTGTGTGTGTGTGTGTGTGTGTGTGTGTGTGTGTGTGCGTGTGCGCGCGTGTGTGTGTGTGTGTGTGTGTGTGTCTCTCTCTCTCTCTCTCTCTTGCGGGGGGGTCACCCCTATGTTCCCCAGGGTCAGTGTTGGTGTAAAAGTAACGATACCACAATGTAAACATACATTACATAAGTTAGTACTGCATTCAGGCCAAGTCTTTTCAAAGGTTTTCAAAATGTTCAAATTTACAAGCTCTAAATTTTATACAAGCACAACATTTTCAAATGCAATGCGTTGTGAGCTTGTAGATCGTCCATTTTTCGATTTGCCGAAGTATAAAATAGGCCTTATAATGTGGTTAATGCATGTTTTGTAATAATGATCTCTAAATCAACAAAGTAACTAATTAACTCATTCACTGCCACTGACGTAAAAAACGTAATTTTTCCCGTTTACCAATCCTGCCACTGACGTAAAAAACGTAATTTTTTTTTTAGTTTTTGTTTCAAATTTGACCCAAAGACCAAGGAGATATGATTGTTTAAAGATCTAGACTCCCATCCACTTCCTTGTTAACTTAAAACTTAAAAATTCTGTATCTTGGCTCCTGAGTACTTTTTTTTTTCGATGAAAAATCTCTGGCAGTGGGCAAACGCGGCCAGCAATAATTGTGGCAGTGAATGAGTTAAGTTTAAAACATTTTTTTTAGTGGAGAAAAAAAAAGTACCACATATCTGCCTCTGAGATATAGTGGAGTAGAAACGTACAAAGTACTGAAAGATGAAAATACTCCAGAAATTTAAGAAACTTCATTGCAGCACTTGACTAAATGTATTTAGTTACTTTCCACCACTACCCAGGGTCCTATGTGTGTGTGGGGGGGGGGGGGAGACATGACAAAGGGTCCTATGTTCCCAGGGTCATTTATCACCCGTTTCCTAACTGCACAAAGTGCTTGACAATACGTGCATTTCAGGCTATAGCTAACGTTAGTGGGCTAGCTAGCTATACTGTACATCAATGGTTCTCAAAGTTTACATTTCCTTTAACTCTGACGGTGTACACATACGGGTCCATTTGGTTCCATCTGTACACTGTCAGAGTTACAGACTTGTACGAGTCAATTTAGAACCCTCCTTAATGCCAGAAGCAATTTTCAAATGATTCCATCGTAGAGTCTGGAGCAACAGAAGCTCTGAAATGATCAGAGGATAAAGAAGCAGACGTGACGCCTCCTCCTCCTCCTCCTCCTCCTCCTCCTCCTCTTCCCCGCTTCCGTTTCGTCTTTACAGTCACGCAAATGTGTCCAAACATAAATCAAAATAATCTAAGCATATGTAGCTTTGCTGCTTTTAGAAATGGAAATTCTGAAATTCTGAAATATATGTAACCACTTAAACCCCAGCGTCGGTAGTGTGGGGAACGCCTTTGCTGAAAATAGCAGATCGACAAGCTCACAACGTGACGAGTTGTGTTGTGAGCCGTCGGTGAGCGTTGGTAGTGTCGGTAGCGTCGGCCGCGTTGTGAGTGTCGGTGGTGTGGGGCACGCTTTTGCTGAAAATAGCCGATCGACAAGCTCACACTGCGACGCAACGCGTCGCATTGTGAGCTTGTCGATCGGCTATTTTCAGCGAAAGCGTTCCCCACAACAACAGAAAACAAAAAACAGAAAAGACACTAGTATTGAGCCCTGAGGGACTCCGGTTACCGGGTTTAAGTGGTTAAAAACAAATATTCACAAAATATATTTCCGTGAACAGAAAATGACTTCTTCCCTTCCTCGGATTTTGGGATGTGTAGTTCCAGACTCTATATATATATATATATATATATATAGCATTCGTCGGAGATTGTGGAATGGTTGTCTGGTGACGCGAGACTATAACGCTAAAGGATCCCAGAGAGTCCACTGGAATCCACTTTGAGTCCCACTGAGCTACATATAACAGCTAGACTATAGCCTGCAAAGCGGCAACATTCAAACCTACATATTGAACTGGAGGAACATAGGGCCCGCGGCCCAACAGCTGCTCTCACCACCGGGTTGCATTTTCCTCTAACCCTGGATGCAAGGGGTTCGGTCTTTGTGTTTGTGCTCACCTCCTCCTGCCTGTGCTTTACCCGTCTGTGTGCCCGTCTGTGTGCCCGTCTGTGTGCCCGTCTGCCTGTTTGAATAGCTTTTGCTTTTGGATCTCTACAGTCTTGATGCACTTCTGTAGTCATTCTCAACCTTTTGTTAATTTCAAGGACCCTTCAGTGTGATATTATGCATTAGGCTCCACAGTCACACGGACCACTGTTAGATATCATCTTCTTTGATCTTTGGCACCACAAATCTGTTGTGTTAACCCATTAAGACCTGAGGCCGCTTATAAACATTTTCAAAATCCTAAAAGAAAAATCGGAAAAAAATATAAAAAAAATATTTTCACGTGTAAAAAGAAATAGCAGATATACAAGCTCATAGCGCGGCACTCGGTGCCGCGCTATGACCTTGTATATCTGCTATTTTTGAATAGCCAAAGAAATCTAAAGTGACAGAGATGCGTTCCAGGTCTTAATATTAAATCTTCAGTGTTAAATGACAACTTTGGTTTTTTTTACAACCAAGGTTTATGTTTTAGCTTGTAATTAAAGTAAATAAAAGATGAGTGCTAAAAACTTTTCATTTACTGCTTTCTATAGTTTTAGCAATTTTCTCAATCTTTTTTTACAGTGGGCGGGGGCATTCGGGCAGGTATCTAAATGTGTCTTTTTTTTTACACCATAAAAAATCCTGTGGTCTTTATTGGGGGCTAGAAGAGCTACTGTAAATATTAATAAAGAAATCGACGGGTTATTGTGTAAAACAAATACATATTTAGCCACCTGCCCGAATGCCCCCGCCCACTGTAAAAAAAATATGATTTACTTTAATTACAAGCTAAAACATAAACCTTGGTTGTAAAAAAAACAAAGTTGTCATTTAATTAAAACTCTGGGAGTTTACGAATGGATCCAAATGGACCCGTTACACTCTCTTATAGTTACAGACCTGTAAGGGGTCCATTTGGATCCTATTATTATCAATCATTTAGCTCGGGGACCCCCTGGAACCGCCCTCAAGGAACCCCTGGGGGTCCCTGGACCCCCAACACTGGTTGGAACCAGTGATGTAGAACTGTCTAATAATGAACCAAGCTTCTTAACAGACAAGGTGTGTGGTGTGTGTGTGTGTGTGTGTGTGTGTGTGTGTGTGTGTGTGTGTGTGTGTGTGTGTGTGTGTGTGTGTGTGTGTGTGTGCGTGTGTGTGTGTGTGTGTGTGTGTGTGCGTGTGAAAGCGAGACAAGGGCGTATAGAGGACACAGAGAGTTTGAAAAATAGAGATGAGGGTTGTCTGGGAAACACGGGGTTCGTTAAAGTTCCTGCTCACTGCCACGGAGACTAGACTATCTTATTAGGCATATCTTTTCATTCTATTGAAAACATAATTTAAATACTGAAAATAGCTGATCTACAGCGACGCATTGTGAGCTTGTAGATTGGCTATTTTCCAGTGGTGGAAAAAGTACTCACAATTTTTTTTTTTACTAAAGTAAAAGTATCAATACTGCAATGTAGAAATACTAGTAAGTAAAAGTCAGGAATTCTAAATTTACTTAAAAGTACAAAAGTATTGACATAAAAATTAAAGGATCTACACCATGAATAAAAAAATAATAATTGATATTTAATATCATATGGTGTATGTCCCCCTCAAACCTTTTTCCAAAAATTGATATTTAATATCATATGGTGTATGTCCCCCTCAAACCTTTTTCAAAAGGTTTGAGCCTAAATCATCACTCAGATATACTCATCCCAAGTCAATTGTCTCTGGCTTATACAGCACTTTCAGCTGCAATACCAAAACGTCCTCTTGGGCAGGGGGGGCTACTGAGCAATTCTGTCTGGCCAGCATCAATGCAATGGCAATGCAAGTGACATCACTTGCGTTGCACATTCTGAAATGGCCTGTTCAGACACGCCCATTCTGAAAATCTCTGAAATGAGAATGAATGACTGAATGTTAAAAAAAAATATTTTTTGGGGTACAAGAGACACTGGGGAGCCCAAAAAAATACTAAAAAACCCCAAAAAAATGAAATTCATGGTGTAGACCCTTTAAAGTTTAAAGCTTAAAGTACCAAAAGTACAAGTACTCATTATGCAGAATGTTCCATTTCAAGTTTTCAAAATGTATACAAATATTTTGAAAATAACAGCGTTATCGTGTCGCATCGCGACGCGTTGTGAGCGTAGATCGGCTATTTTCAAATAGCCTAAATATATATAGAGCTTAAGTGGTTAATGTATGTTTAGTAATAACAATGTTAATCTACAAAGTAACTAATGTTTTCAAATGATCGTAGTGGAGTAAAAGTACAATATTTGCCTCAGAGATACAGTGGAGTAGAAGTAAAAGTATTGAAAATTGGAAATACTCCACTAAAGTGAAAAAATAAAAATACCTCAAAGTACAGCACTTTTTGACTTTGAATCCTCTGCGGTGAACCTCTGGCTCGGCCGGGCGCTCCAACAAACACAAGCAGGCTGCCTGGGCCAGCTGATCTCTATCTCTGCAGTGTAGACACTCTCCTGGTGCAGGAGTTGGTCAGCGTCCCTGTTCAGTGTTCAGTGTTCAGAGGGTTTGTGGAACATTCTGTTCCTCCTGGTGAGACTCCTCACTGTCAGGTGAAAAGAAATCTCTCAAGACACATTGTGCCAACGGCATGAATGTGTCAGCAGTCACCACTAGTGTTGTTGTTAGTGGGAATATAAACACAGAAGCAGTAGATTTTACTTAAGTAAAGTTATCAATACTGCAATGTAGAAAATACTCTGTTACGAGTGAAAGTCCGGTAAGCAAAGTATTGGCATCAAAATATACCTAAAGTACCAAAAGTAAAAGTACTCATTATGGAGAAAGTCCCGTTTCACAAGGTATCATGGTATGACATTTGTAACAGATCTACAAGCCCCTGCTATTTACAAATGGCCGAAATGTATGTAGGGCTGAGGTGGTTACTCTATGTTTTGTAATAATAATCAAATAATAATCTAAATCTAAAAATTAACTAGTAACTAAAGTTTTCAAATAATTGTAGTGGAGTAAAAGTACAATATTTGCCTCTGAGATGTAGTGAAGTAAAAGTAAAAGTACTGAAATTTGGAAATACTCCAGTAAAGTAAAATACCTCAAAATTTTACTTAAGTACAGTACTTGAGTACATGTACTTGGCTACTTTCCACCACTGGAGAAAAGCGGTGCTTCAAAGCCTGATGATCACAATGTGTTGCTTCTGCTGATGCTCCACAAATAACAACACAGGACAAACTCATATGGACTCTGTCGGGTGGAAACCTCATATGCCCAAAAACATTACTTACAACGTACTTTTCAGGATTCAAATTCCAATAAAACTGCAAAAATAGAAGAAACAAAGGCTTACAATGCGCCACATGTGCGCCTCATGACAATAGTTTTGCTACTTTAGGGTGACACTAGAATCAAGGGCATGCAGGCTTATGCAAAGGTTAAAATGTCATTTAGATAGCATGTTATTTAGACAGATGCCAGGTTCATCTGTAGACCTGGCATCCTATAGTTTGTATAGTTTCAATGTAGGCTACATATTATATATATTTTTTATATTACAATGTTTAGACTGATAGGTCTAAGGATAGATAGTTTAGATAGGTTATTGGTTTACCTACGGTATGATCCTAGATTACTGAGGCACTACACTGTCTCTATGTACAGTATTTGATGTATTACCTTGTGTTTACCTTGCTTACTGTAAATGGCTCTGGATTAAGAGCGTCTGCCAAATGCCTAAAGAGCATCAAGAATCAAGAAGATTTTATTTGTCACTGACTTATACAAGTACAAGCAGCCGAGTTGTTGTTGGGGGGACTTGTTCCACAAACACAATTGTGCAACATATTTTAACGTAATAATATATTAAGTAAGAGAAGAAATAATAATGATATAAGAAACAACAAACAAATATGAGATCATGTCTCAGAGACACAGGTACATTAGCGTATCAATATGCAGCAGTTCCAGGAGTGTGCAGGTGATAGAGCTGCATATAGTATGACAAAGTAAGGGCAATAGTTTATGCAAAAACATAAGAATAATGGCGATAAGAGTTTTCTGCCCGACAGCAACGATACTCTCTAGGTTAAGCCGTGCACACGCACAGAGCAGCAGTGCACGGCCCCCACACACAGACTTGACGTTCAAAACATTTCTTGAAAATAGCAGGTTGTCTCCATCAATATTCCACCGCCAGCCTCCTCTACAATGGAGAGAGGAGCCGTGTGTGTGTGTGTGTGTGTGTGTGTGTGTGTGTGTGTGTGTGTGTGTGTGTGTGTGTGTGTGTGTGTGTGCGTGTGCGCATACTGGTGCTTGAACTCGTGCCTACACACACAGGAATGTCAGTGTTAATTTGACTCAGAGTATAGAAATGGACACTTTTAGGATCCATCATTACTTCTCTCTGAGTTAAACCAACACCGAGGATTTTGCTGTGTATAAAATGACACAATACACAGTAAACGTGTCTTAATCTCTCTATGCTAGGCGTGTGTGTGTGTGTGTGTGTGTGCGTGTGCGTGCGTGTAGGGGTGTGTGTGTGCGTTATAGGGGTGTGTGTGTGTGTGTGCGCGCGCGCGGCGTAGCATGCGCACTAATGCTGAGGCATCGCTGCCTGATGCATGAGTCTGGAGTTTAGGTTGTTGGCCGTGTGAATGTGTTCAGACTAACCTGCTCCCCCTGCTGTCTGCATGCAGTCATTGCATCCAGCAGATCCTGGAGGCTGTGCTGCACTGCCATCAGATGGGGGTCGTTCACAGAGACCTCAAGGTGAGTGATCTGCTGGTTGTGTGCGTGCGTGTGCGTGTGCGTGTGCGTGTGCGTGTGCGTGTGCGTGTGTGTGTGTGTGTGTGTGTGCGTGTGTGTGTGTGACACTTGTATTATTATACTTGTGAGGGCCAACAGTATTGTTATCAAAATGTACTTAAAGTACCAAAAGTAGAAAGTACTCATTGTGCAGAATGTCCTGTTTCACAAGTTCAAAATGTATAAAAATAATTTGAAAGTAGCTGATCTACAAGCTGACAAAGTGTCTCGAAGCGACGCATTGTGAGCTTGTAGATCGGCTATTTTCAAATTGACAAAGTTTAAATAGGGCTGAAGTGGTTTTGTAATAATAATCAAAATCTACAAAGTAACTAAAGTTTTCAAATAATTGTAGTGGAGTAAAAGTACAATATTTGCCTCTGAGATGTAGTGGAGTAGAAGTAAAAGTACTGAAAATCGCAAATACTCCAGTAAAGTAAAAATAGCTTAAAAGTGTACTTAAGCACAGTACTTGAGAAAATATACTTAATTACTGGTTTAGGGTTATGCATTCAGAGGTTATAGGTTTGAATCAGAATCTACAGTAAGTATAACTTTAGTATCAGGGTTTAAAAATGGGCAGCTGTCACAAGTGTGTGTGTGTGTGTGTGTGTGTGTGTGTGTGTGTGTGTGTGTGTGTGTGTGTGTGTGTGTGTGTGTGCGTGCGTGTCTGTTGTGTACAGAAAACAGGTAAGTACTGCTTGTAGCACAGTAATTAGCATCGTGTTTGTTACGCGTGGTGCTAGCATGTGTTTGTGCCTGTCGCGCAGACAGTACAGTATCTGTGCATGTGCTCTGTGTATTAACCTGGACTGTACTGTTACAGATGAGACCTCTGACCTTTTCAAAGGGTTAGAGTCCAGTTACTTCAGTGGGAAGTCAGTGGGAAGTCCAGGAAAGCCTTGTTGCCATGGAGAAATGGGGGGGGGGGGTTGTGTGCCAGGTGTGAAATGGTGTCATTTCACACCTGTCAATTCAGTGGAGGCAAAACAGACAAATCAGGCAGGACAATGAGGGGGGAAAACATGACTTTACCGAGAAAGATCAGGGTCAAGTGTGAAGAGATCTGAGGTCATGTCTGTACTGTACATGTCATTCACTTGATGCTTTCCTGTCACTATTCTGATGATATCATTATTATGTGACTGAATGCAATGCTCTGGGCCACAAGGGGGCCATGGCAATTGTTCAGCTTTTTTACAGATTATGAAAGCTTTCAAGTGATGTGTCATTTATTGAAATCGGGAAATATTTATTTAAGATAATAACAGTCATTTGACTCTTGTTAAACCAGAATAGTCAAAGCACAGAAAACGGCTTCCAAAGATTTCACACATTCGGGGCCTGTTTAATGGGCGTTAATAATGGGTCATTTATTCAACCCCTATCGTCACTGTCTGGTCCCAAAACGCGTGCTTTTCAGGAAATGAAAAATCCTGTGTTGTTCCAAAGGATCCAATGTAGTTATTATTATTTATTTGGTTCAATGTTTTATAAAACCCACAGACAGACGCTTTGAAAATGTTTCCAGAAATAGTGAAAAATTGCAGATCCTACAAGCTCACAACGCGTCCCCACGTTGTGAGCTTGTAGGTCTCGCTATTATCACCATTTTAAATCCTAATGATAAAAAGGGAACGGTTTGATGTGGCGCACGCCACATATAGGCTCTAATGCTTCCCCGTTTCCCTTCACTCTCCGCTATACTACCCAAATAAATGCAGAAAAAGACCCGAAAATATCAACAAAAGAAAAAAAGGAAGGGTTTTGGACATACAAGGTTTCTGCCTGATAGTAACGAAAAATATGACACTTCTGTTATTTCATCCAGCTGTTTTTATACAGACGGATTGGAAATGATTAATGCAAAAATACAATTGCGATGAGCCCGGATAGCTGGTATCAGGGGGCGATGATGTAATATCTGGTGACAGGCCTGGTGAAGTGTGTGTTCCTGTTGTGTTGCACGCAGCCAGAGAACCTCCTGCTGGCCAGTAAGTGTAAGAACGCCGCGGTGAAGCTGGCTGACTTTGGACTGGCTATCGAGGTGCAAGGGGACCAGCAGGCATGGTTTGGTATGTACACACGCACACGCACACGCACACGCACACGCACACGCACACGCACACGCACATACACATACACATACTTACACATGCGCATACACACTCACACTCACACACACACACTGATCTGACATGTTTTTCTGTGTCTGTGTGTAGGTTTCGCAGGGACTCCGGGCTATTTGTCTCCAGAAGTGTTGAGAAAGGAGGCGTACGGTAAACCTGTAGACATCTGGGCATGTGGTGAGTGAGTCCTCCACACACACACAATAGTAATGCTTCCCCAGCCTTTTTTCTAGTCACAATAATACAGTAATATATGGTAAACTGTGGGTTGCAATCATAGACTTTTAACTTTTAATAGTCTGTTAACACATTGACTGCCAGAATTATTTCAGATTTTTTGCAGTTTATTGCCAGATATTTTTCATTGAGAAAAAAAAAAGTACTCAGGAGCCGAGATACAGAATTTTTAAGTTTTAAGTTAACAAGGAAGTGGATAGGAGTCTAGATCTTCGAAAAATCATATCTCCTTGGTCTTTGAATCAAATTTAAAATAAAAAATATAGAAAAATTAAAAATTAAAAATTTGATTTTTGATTTCTTTTTTGAAAGAACAAGTATACTTGATCTTGGCAATCAATGTGTTAAGGCTATTGGCTTAATTTTAATAACCGGATGCTTGCTGCCTAGTTGCAATGCTAGATTTAGAGCAGAGTAGAGCTGTCTATGGTGCTGAGTAGTGTGCTGATGAGCTCTGTCCATGGTTCTGAGTAGTGCTGATGAGCTCTGTCCATGGTTCTGAACCACATGAACTGTGAGCTCTCCATGGTGCTGAGTAGTGCAGTGGACAGATGACAGATCTAAAACTATGACGAAGAATGTTCTTCAACTCCCTTTTTTTCACAGACGAAAACTAGATAAAAACTAAGCTATGACGACTGAAACTAAGACTAAATATATTGAAAAATATATTTTGTCAACATATAAAAACTAGACTAAAATGTCAGGGAGGGATCTAGTGGAGAAGAGATCCAGTAGAACTAAAAGACAAGTCATTTTATGTTTGGTTGCGCTCGGGTGTTGCGCTGTGAAAATAGCAAATCTACAAGCTCACAACGCGTCGCGCTGCAACGCGTTGTGAGCTTGTAGATCTGCTATTTTCAGCATGCAACCAAGTGCAAAATCAGCCATTATGACGCCATACATTTTAGTCGACTAAATTAATTGTCGATTTAGTCGACTATAATCTTATGATATTTAGTCCACTAAAACTAGACTAAAACTAAAAACATTTCAGAATTACTAAAATATGACTAAAACTAAATCAAAAATGTGTTGTCAAAATCAACACTGGTCCTGAACCACATGAACTGTGAGCTGTCCAGAGTGCTGAGTAGTACATGATGGTTCTGAACCAGTGGTTCTCAAACTTTTTAATGTCAAGGACCCCCAAATTGACCCTTATTATCCCGCGGACCCCCATTTGAAAAGATACTCCATGCAGGGACCCCCGTGAGAGAAGATTTTTTTTTTACAGCTCTAGCAGTGATTTAACCTCACTCCGTCAAATGAAAGAAGCTTGCGACACACATTTTGTTTCACAGCGTATTGCATCTGAGACTCCGGGCGCAGAATCGATGACAGACGGAGTTTTATTTTTTCAAGCTACTAGGCAGGTGATTGGATGATCCCGCCCCTAGCAGCCGCTGATTGGTTCGTATGCGCAGCGGTTCGGGCAGCTTTACTCTGTGAGCAATCCCAGACCCTCCTTCCTGAAACCAAATGCAATGCAATGCATGAGATTTCCGGAGGGAGGGGGTGTTTACCAGGCTAGCAGTGATTCTCAACCATTTTAATTTCAAGGACCCCCAGTTTGACATGCATTAGAGGCTACGGACCCCCATGTAATGTCATTTCTATCTCTGGGACCCCAATTTATATTGTAAAATCAATGTTAGTTTAACTCTGTGGTTAGAGACCCATGCTGTTCCATTTTCGTTTGGTCCTAACTATCCATCATTTTGCTGGGGACCCCCTGGAACTCCCTCAAGGACCCCTGGGGGTCCCCGGACCCCAGCTCCCTTATGCATTGAACAAATCACGATTTGTGTCTCCTGGTATCCCCCCCCCCCCCCCCCCATATCTTCATTTCAACATTTAATTTTGTAGTATATGTACTGTAGTAAATTGTGTGTGTGTGTGTGTGTGTGTGTGTGTGTGTGTGTGTGTGTGTGTGTGTGTGTGTGTGCGTGTGCGTGCGTTCTGTAGGTGTAATCCTGTACATCCTGTTGGTGGGATATCCTCCGTTCTGGGACGAGGACCAACATAAACTTTACCAGCAGATCAAAGCAGGAGCTTATGATGTGAGTCTGTCTGTCTCTCTATCTCTCTCTCTCTCTCTCTCCTTTTATTTGTGCCGCGTGTACCTCTTGATTCTCGGTCCTTGGTTTACCTCTGATCCTAGATTACTGAGGCACTACACTGTGTCTCTGCATTTCATGTTTACCTTGCTTACTCTAAGTCTCTGTGAATAAAGAGTGTCTGCTAAATGGTGTGTGTGTGTGTGTGTGTGTGTGTGTGTGTGTGTGTGTGTGTGTGTGTGTGTGTGTGTGTGTGTGTGTGTGTGTGTGTGTGTGTGTGTGTGTGTGTGTGTGTGTGTGTGTGTGTGTGTGTGTGTGTGTGTGTGTGTGTGTGTGTGTGTGTGTGTGTGTGTGTAGTTCCCCTCTCCAGAATGGGACACAGTGACGCCCGAGGCCAAGAACCTGATCAACCAGATGTTGACCATCAATCCATCCAATAGGATCACAGCACAGGAGGCACTCAAACACCCATGGGTGCATGTGAGTAGACACACACACACACACACACACACACACACACAGAGACAGACAGACAGACAGACAGACAGACAGACAGAGCAGTACAGAAGGAGGCGGAGGACAGATATAGAAAATGGAGATACAGCTAAAGGTAGCAAAATGAAAACATGCTAATACTATTGTCACGATGAAGATACAAAACAAGAGTGTGAGCAGACAGGAAGCCCTGGGCTAGAAGAGGAGTAGCAGACAACCAGGCTGTTCTGCACTAAACAAAACAACAGCTTGTCTGACCCACTGCACTTGGACTATATATAATGTACAGTAAAATACAGTGTACACAGCACTGACATAAAAATGGACGTTAGCGCAGCAGAGTAAAAACAGCAATAACAGACGAAGGCTTTTTTGCAAACGGAATGGGGCGTTTTGTTGGCACTGCGCACACCTTGCATTTATGCGTTCTATGTGCCAGGGCACCTCAAGTAGAGACAACGTTGATTTGAAGCCGATACAAGCTCGAGACCATGTGCATTGTGCAGGTGTGACCGTAGCCTAACCCCCAAATAGTCCAAAAGCAATAAGAGTTTTTTTCCCCTTGTCACTGTCACCAAATGCTTGCTGCTGGGTCTCTGCTCTATATGTAAAGTGTCTTGATTTGCCACAATAACTGAAGCATTGTGTGTTGGTTCTTCTAACGTCTTGCTTTTTTTGTGCTTCTCTATGTGTGTGTGTGTGTGTGTCTACAGAATCGTTCAACGGTGGCCTCTATGATACACAGGCAGGAGACGGTGGAGTGTCTGAAGAAGTTCAACGCCAGGAGGAAACTCAAGGTCTGCACAAAATATCCAAGATTCATCCAAGTATAACGTCATATAAGACAGTGGTTCTCAACCTGTGGGTCGGGACCCCCAGGGGGTCCCCAGATAATTTTGGGGGGGTCCCCAGATGACAGTGAAGGGACAATTTAATGACTTTTAAGACCTTTTTAATACCTCAAAAAAGAGAAAAAAGACAAGAAAAAATACCATTACTGCATCAAAAGTAATCAACAAACTAGCCTACTATAAAAACTGATCAAACATTGGCTAAATTTTCTATAAGAAAGAGGCAATTTTTTTTGAAAATAGCCGATCTACAAGCTCACAACGCCTCACAATATTTAGCTGTGGAAGTCAAACTAAATGTAATGCCTCAACTCCTACAATTCCAAGTGCTCGTCAGGGTGGGCGGTCGCCAGTTCAAATATGATAATTTTGGGGGGTCCCCAGTTCAAATATGACAATTTTGGGGGGTCCCCAGTTCAAATATGATCATTTTGGGGGTCGCGGCCTGAAAAGGTTGAGAACCACTGATATAAGAGAACGTCATTTCAATACCAACGTTATAATTTATGCTCCGTCCTGTGACGGTATCGCGCCCGGTTTGGTCTCGGCACAAATCTTTGTTTTCAGGGTTTGTGGTTCTTTCACCGAGAAGAGACAAATGGAGGCGTTTCATTGACATCTCATTCCTTACCTTCTTTCTGTCACCCTTTGTCTATGTGTGTGTGTTTGTAATGCAGGGCGCCATCCTGACCACCATGCTGGTGTCCAGGAACTTCTCCAGTGAGTGTGGCTTATTTTCAATTAAGCGAGTAACTTTTAGTTCCTGTATACCCGTTGGGTTCAGTTTGTTATCCACCAGCTCAGAGACGATGAATGTAAAAAGTGTTAAGTGTAGCTTTAACACTTGAACTGCCAGGGGGGGTTTTCTAAAACAGTTTGCAGCCTCTGCCAGCATTTTTAACCATTTCATACCTTTTTTCAAGTAGTCACAGAATATTTATCTCCAGTGTGATTGATCCCCTGATGGTTGCTAATCGCTGAAGGTTTTCAGGTGTGGTTTCAAAAATGTCAAAGAGGTCATCGCGACCTCGTTGACATTTTGTTGTTTGACGTTTGAACGTTTGAATTTCACTCAAAAATACATGAAATATGTGAAATATTTCTCCGTTTATTTTTTAACATTGAAGTGAATGGAGCAGCAAATCTTTGGATCGCGTTATCTCCTGGTTCTTTGTGAAGAACGGAAAAACGGAAAAACCCAAAAAATTAAGAATAATTTTAGAAAATGTTTTTTTTTAAATTATTTTTTATTATTTTTGTTTATAAACGTTTTTGGCAGGCAATAGCTTAACTCTCAAAAAGTTTATAAACGTTTTTGGCAGGCAATGTGTTGGACAGTGGCCCGCTTCGTCTGGGCCTAATTGAGTGAAACACCTGTGATGCCAAGTGTGCCCTATGTGAAATCCTAAATATCACAGCTATACATGTGCTTCGGCAAATAAGTGGTTTTGTTTGGTCATTTTTGTTTTACCACACTTGTACTTGTACACACTCCAAGAGTCAGACACATGCATCATTAAACTGGCTTAATATAACTGGGGCTTCATTTAACAGTGGTTTAATATAACAATACCAGCTCAGTGGCCTTGTGCTTAGAGTGTCCGCCCTGAGATTGGGAGGTCGGGGTTCAATTCCCCCGGCCGGGTCGAAAAGTGGGACCCTTAAGCCAGATTCCAAACCCGAAAATCTCGGCCACTCGCTCACTCCCACTCGGTCACTTCGACTCCAAACCGGATGTGCTAAATTCCAATTACTCAGTTGCTTCTTGGAGGAGGCGAGTGGAGGCGAGTGGAGGAGCCGAGGAGGCTCTCTACTTCCGCATTTAGCGAGTGTACATCAAGTGTAGGCTCGACCACTCTCCACAGCTCCTCCGCGGCAGACTTCCGCATCACGTGTACACGTTTTTTTTGTTTTTTCCCTTCTCCCGTGACGTATACATGGTCCTCCTCCACATGTGGCCACACAAACAATGCTTGAAACCCGAAACCACCGGCTGCCTCCCCCCCCCCCCCCCCCCTTCGCCCCCGCCGATCACTTGCGCATCTCACACACACACACACACACACACACACACACACACACACACACACACACAGTGTAAATTGACTGAAAAGACGCAACAATACGATATAAAGTATAATACAATTATATACATAGTAATATATTGTGCACACTTATTCTGTCTCAAAAGCTGATAGTTCATTTCTCTCCTTGCATGTCTCAATGCAGTGCATGGACTACTATAAATTACTGTGACAAAGATTATGTTTAAAATAATGTATTGTATTTATATATAGACTGAATATAGGAGAGGACACTTTACGCTTTAACTATAGCCGTATTCATTCAATTCTGAACCGATTCTTAAATTTTAAAATTCTCTATTAGCTGTGAAGGGTCTTCTTTCATGTCTATCAGTCATGATTTATTTCGCTATCAAACAATATCAAGCAAAATCACAAAATCGTCTGAGTTTTTTTCTTTTTTCTTCGTCCCAGGAGGGATATCACCCAAACTCTCAAACCCCGGACATTTGAAGGATTTTATGAAACCCCCACAGACAGCCCCCCAAAAGAGGACATGTCCGGGGAAAAGAGGACGTATGGCTACCCTGCATGAATGATGTAATTCAGAGTCAGACATACTCTGTAATATACGGTGGCTGTTATAAGCAGCAGTGCCGTGCGGGACTGCTGCGGGGGGTGGGGGTCTGGGGACTGTAAGAGCAAAAAGAGGGACGGGTCAGGATTTAATTCATAAATGTTTAATCATCCTGGCGCTTCGTTCACTATTTCAGGAATAAATGGCTTTGCACAAAATGTTAACTATAAAGATAACAATGTGGCCATCCACATTGATGAATTGTTTATTCTTATATTCTGTATTATTCTATACCTGCATATTATTCTATGCATGTATATTTTCATCCACGGCTCTGGTCCAGCTGTTTGAGACGTCATAAGTGATCGCGGAATTTTCTGTCGCTTTGAAATGACGGACCCAGTGCAGTCCGATCCTTTGACGGCAACCACTCGACCACTCGTCCTCACAAATAATCCTCGGCTCCTCGCAGGGGCGGGGCTTAGGCGTGAGTGGAGGAAGCGAGGAGAGTGAGCGAGTGACCGAGCTTTGGGGAATGGAATCTGGCTAATGCCTCGTCGCTTGGCACTCTGCATCAAGGGTTGGATTGGGGGTACGTTCCTGTGACATACTAGCGTCATGTCCAGGGCCACAAGGCTCAGCAAAAATTACTTATTTTTAATGTACTTATAACACACTGGAGGCGTCAGATGGACGCGTCAAAACCAGTTTGACGCGTCTTCACAGAGCTCCGTTTTATGTCGGCGCGTCATGGCCCCAGACCATTTTAGTCATCTGAAATTGTGTAGTTTTTGTCTAGTTCTAGTCGACTAAATATCATAAGATTATAGTTGACTAAATCTACAGTTGATTTAGTTGACTATAATGTATTTTGGCGGTGATTTGATGGCGTCGTAATGGCTGATTTTACACTTGGTTGCATGCTGAAAATAGCAGATCTACAAGCTCACAACGCGTCGCAGCGCGACGCGTTGTGAGCTTATAGATCTGCTATTTTCAGAGCGCAACACCCGAGCGCAACGAAACATAAAATGTCTCGTCTTTTAGTTCTACCGGATCTCTTCTCCACTAGATCCCTCACTAACATTTTACTCTAGTTTTTATTTGTTGACGAAATTGTTAATATATTTAGTCAGTTTTAATCATCATTACTTAGTTTTTATTTAGTTTTCTTCGGTGAAAAAAAGGTAGTCGACGAACATTTTTCATCATAGTTTTTATTCGACGTAATCAACACTGGCTAACTAATCTCTTTTTATTTATTTTCTATTTTTTTCTCTTGACGTGCATCAGAGTATGCTTGCGTCAGTGGATGCTTCCAGTGTGTCCACGGCCTTCAGGGTATAATACAAATAATGTTACTTAACATTCACTCCCAACTCTCTCTCTCTCTCTCTCTCTCTCTCTCTCTCTCTCTCTCTCTCTCTCTCTTCCTCTGGAACACGACCAGTGGGTCGACAGACGACCGCCCCGGCTTCTGTCTGTCCTACGTCAACTTCTGGCATCGTGGAACAAGGTAAGAGTTATTTATATTTAGTTGCCCACGACCGGGTGAAAATAGCCGATCTACAAGCTGACAGCGCGACGCGCTGTCAGCTTGTAGATCGGCTATTTTCGGGTGCGTGACAACATGCGGCGTAACCAGGCATAAATCAGGCGGTGTAGTCTTATCTGCTCTAGCTGTTACTTCCGTCTGGTGCTGTGGCTGGTCTGGTACCCAGTGATGGAAAGTAACTAAGTACATGTACTCAAGTACTGTACTTAAAGGTAGGGTAAGTGATATTTTTTGGTTAAAACAAAAAGTATTTTGTTAAAAGGTTAAAATACTATATTCTGATAGTAATCATTGCTATAGAGTGTTTGTTCAGTAACAGGAGTCTCCCTGTCTCTCCAGCTCTTTAATAAACAGAAAATACATTTTTCGGTAGGTGTCAAAATCTCAACCAATCAGGAGAAAGTACCCATTTTTAAGCTTAATTTGTATAGTGTTCCAGTTCCAATTTTGTCTGCTCATTTCTTAGTGTCATCACTTCCAATGTCACTTGTTTAATCTGTATCCTGATTGAGTTCTCTGTCCTGGTTGGATAAAATTGGAAATGAAACTGAAACTGAAACGAAAATGCATTTTCTGTTTTATAAAGAGGTGGAGAGACAAGGAGACTCCTTTTACTGAACAAACACTCTATAGCAATGAGTACTATCAGAATATAGAGCTATTTAACACTTATTTTAACCAAAGCAAATCACTTACCCTACCTTTAAGTACAATTTTGAGGTATTTTTTACTTTACTGGAGTATTTCCAAATTTCTGTACTATTACTTCTACTCCCCTACATCTCAGAGGCAAATATTGTACTTTTACTCCACTACAATGATTTTACAGCTTGAGTTACTAACTAGCTACTTTGTAGATTTTGATTATCACCACAAAACATTCACCACTTCAGCCCTATAGACATTTCGGCAATTTGAAAATAGCAGATCTACAAGCTCACCATGCGTCGCGATGCGAGGCATTGTGAGCTTGTAGATCTGCTATTTTCAAAATATGTTTATATACATTTGGAAACTTTGGAAATGGGACATTCTGCACAATGAGTACTTTTACTTTTACTCGAGTGCATGTTGAATTCCGGACTTTTACTTGTAACAGAGTATTTCTATATTGCAGTATTACTTTGCTCTCATGCTCACCCCATGTCTATATTTATCCACTATATTGTTTTAATCGCTTTTTTTGCTTTTATATATTTTCTTTTGCTTCTGAAATGTGTGCCAAGGTAAGCATCTTTACTTCACTTTAGGCAATATACGTCAGGTTTGCTATGAGATGCACTAGATCAAGGGATCATATACTGTAGGTAGGACCCTAACCATAACCGTACAATAACCATACATAACCATACATAACCATACATAACCATACAAAACCATACAACAGACACATGCCTAACCTTAAAGGTATCATGACATTCATTTTCACTTTTTTTATTTTCAATGTTTTATTTGGGGTTTTATGACCTCAATTACACCCAAAAAAACTGAACTTAGAACATTCAGTGGATTTTCTGTGGTCTGGGGTTTTCTGAATAATTAGGCTGAAAAGTAATCTGAGCTTGGCCCTTCGACAGTGAGGTCACAGTCGATTAATCCCGCCCACTCTCCTCCTCGCCCCTCCCCTCCCCTATCCTTTCCTTTGGGGGGGGGGCGGAGCAGAGGCGATGATTGACAGGCAAAATCCCTCACCAGCGACACCCGCAGGCAAAGATTTCTTTTTTTCATTGCAGTTGAAAAGGCTTTAGAAATGTGAGAGAAAAACACCTGCCATGGATCACTGGAATGGAGTTTTCACTTAAAACTTGTTGTACACTTTTGAAGGACCAGGACAAAGACTTTGAATGTGGTGTAAAAGTGAATGTCATTAAACCTTTAACCCTTAAACTAACCCTTTAGTCATATATCCCCAATCCAATGGTTTGATGTCCGAAATGTTTCCCAAGATGTGGCCCAGTGTCAGTAATACACTAGGCTGCACTAGCCTTCCTGCTTTCGTGTATAGAGGGGGCGGGTTTAAAATCAGCGCGGAGAGAATGCGCCTGATCCCATTGGTTCACCCATCTGTCCGTCAGCCCCCGCCCCCGTCGACACAACATTACGAGCGACGCCCACTGCACTCTGGTTGGTTGGGGGAAATGAGACACTTCCTATACCGGGGTGCACCGACGCGCTGGTCCAGGCTTTTATTTTTTTAGCAAAACGAAACAATAAAAGCCTGGAGATCGAGGCTAGTAATACACAGACGCACGCACGCAAGCACAATGGATACCTTGACAAAAAAGGCCACATCTCAGCGTTCAAAAGTAAAAAAAAATAGAAAATCAAAGCACGTACTTTATACACACAGTATAGCATTGGTTCTCAAAGTGGGGTCCGGGGACCCCCAGGGGTCCTTGAGGGAGTTCCACAGGGTCCCCAGCTAAATGATGGATAGTTAGGAACCAAATGGACCCTTATGAGTCTGTAACTCTGGGAGTGTACAAATGGAACCAAATGGACCCTAACGGGTCCATTTGGTTCCATTTGCACACTCTCAGAGTTACATTAATTGATTTTACAATATAAATTGGGGTCCCAGAGATAGAAATGCCATTAAATGGCGGTCCGTAGCCCTAATGCATGTCAAACTGGGGGGTCCTTGAAATATAAATGGTTGAGAATCACTGCTAGAGCCGTAAAAATCTTCTCTTATTATGGGGTTCCTTGGCATATCTTTTCAAATGGGGGTCCGCGGGCTAATAGGTGTCATTTTGGGGGTCCTTGACATGAAAAAGTTTGAGAACCACTGCAGTATAGTATACATAGTACCTAAACCCTCATGGGCTTGCACACTAGTATGATTTGCTGTGCTGTTTGGTGTCGGCGAAACGTCGATGAGTCCGTTTGTAGTGACCTAAACCATTCCCACCGAATACAGATGAACCAATCTATGACATATACCTGCATCTCCCATCACTTTCCACATGCTCTTTCAACTCTAATCCCCCCAGCTCTGTCTGTGTGTGTGTGTGTGTGTGTGTGTGTGTGTGTGTGTGTGTGTGTGTGTGTGTGTGTGTGTGTGTGTGTGTGTGTGTGTGTGTGTGTGTGTGTGTGTGTGTGTGTGTGTGTGTGTGTGTGTGTGTGTATTAAGGTGCAGGTGTGGATTAACCCTTTAAGACCGGGGGACGCATCTGTGTAACCACTTTATCCATATTTTATACTTTTGGCTATTCAAAAATAGCAGATATACAAGCTCATAGCGCGGCACCGAGTGCCGCGCTATGAGCTTGTAGATCTGCTATTTTTTTTTAAATCGTGTTTTTTTTTTTGGCAAATATTTGAATATATATCTATAAAGCAATTGTTTTTTACTCAAATCTTTGCTTCTGGGGGTCCCTGGAAATTTTTTTTTTGAGATGGGGGTCCGCAGCCAAATACATATCGTTGTGGGGCTCCTTGACACTGACATTAATATTATAGCAACATAAGTGTTTCAGAAAACTGTTTTAAACTGATTTAGAAGACATTTGTAGAATCCCCAGAAGCAATAACATTTTAGCTAGAAATGCTCGCTTTAAATATATATATATATTCAAAGATTTGCACAACATTTTTCACGATTTTTCAAAAATAGCAGATCTACAAGCTCATAGCGCGGCACTCGGTGCCGCGCTATGAGCTTGTAGATCTGCTATTTTTGAATAGCCCAACGAAATCTAAAAATGACACACAGATGCGTTCTCAGGTCTTAAAGAGTTAAGTGACAAATCATTTAGTGAAAACATAAAGTCTATCTAAAGTGTAAAGAGACTTTGCGTGTGTTCATGTCCCTAACGTCCTCTGTTTTATCTGAAGCCAGGCTTATACTTGATAAATAGAAAAGAGCTGATCTACAAGCTTGCAACACGTCGCACTGCCATGCGGTGTGAGCTTGTAGATCGGCTATTTTTCGATGTGTGACGCCTGCGTGGAGAGGGAGGGAGGGAGTGAGGGAGGGGTGAGTTGCGTCACCATAACTATTGTCCCCCCTCCCCTGAAGGGCAGTTAACAGGAGGACGGTATAAGTCGAGTGTTTTCACTGTTTCACTGACGCGCACGGCGGTGCACGAGTTGTGCTGAGTATCACATTAACCCATTTAGACCGGGAAAGAATCTGTGTCATTTTTAGATTTCTTTGGCTATTCAAAAATAGCAGACGAGCTTGTAGATCTGCTATTTTTGAAAAATCGTGAAAATGTGTGCAAATCTTTGAACATTTGTAACTCGAATCTTTGCTTCTGGGGGATTCTACAAATGTCTTCTAAATCCTAACAGTTTTCTGAAAAAACGTATGTTGCTATAATATCAGTGGTTCTCAAACTTTTTCAATCTCAAGGACCCCCAAAATGATATGTATTTGACCGCGGACCCCCATCTCAAAATATTTTGTTCCACGGACCCCCCCAGAAGCAAATATTTTAGTAATGTTCCCTTAAAAAAATGAATATATATATTCAAATATTTGCACAAAATGCCCAAGATTTTTCAAAAATAGCAGACCTACAAAGCTTGGTGCCGCGCTATGAGCTTGTAGATCTGCAATTTTTTAATAGCCAAAGTATAACATAATGGATGAAGTGGTTACACGGAATGCTTTCCCGGGTTTGAATGGATTAAGCCGTTGAGAAGGTTTTATGAGAAGGTAAAGACCAACAACTGTGTCAGTGGAGAGAGCAGATCTAAAGGTGTGCGTTGATCATGTTGCGCCCTGCCGTCTGACAGTGTGTCCTTCTGTCTCTCTGCAGCAGCCAAGAGTCTCCTCAACAAGAAGGTCGATGTCAAGGTAAGGTGATAAGTCCTTTCTCTCTTCTCTTCTCAAATCCCCTCCCGTTTCAATTTTAATCACTCGGCCTGTTTCCCAACACAGTTACAATTCAGAGGGTTCGAAAGTCATATGCTGTGACAACTTCTGCGGTTGAACAAAAGTTATTTTTGACAACTTTTCCAAACACTATATGCGCGAGTGTCTGCCCCCACTGAACAGTTGCACAACATTAACATATAGGCACTGAAAATGTATTCATGTATCTTGTGGATAACTACAGTTTTGGACAACTTTGTCTTTGACAGCATTCCATTTTGAGCTTTCCTTCCATATAGACTCTAGGGGCGGACTCACACACTCACACACTCACTCACACACTCACACACTCACACACTCACACACTCACACACTCACACGCGACAGACAACGCACCCGTTTCGCACGTTACGATCTTGATCGTGACGTCCTGTAAACTGGTGATGGATTTTGATTGGCCGTCAGTGTTTCAAATTTTCTGAAAATGTTCCCACAGCGACATTGTTAGCCGCTGTCGTTGCCGTTATAGTCAGTGGTGGAAAGTAACTAAGTAAATTTACTCAAGTACTGTACTTAAGTACATGTTTTAGGTATTTGTACTTTACTTGAGTATGTCCAATTTCCAATACTTTTACTTGTACTCCACTACATCTCAGAGGCAAATATTGTACTTTTACTCCACTACAATTATTTGAAATCTTTAGTTACTAGTTACTTTGTAGATTCTAATTATTATTACAAACCATACATTAACCACTTCAGCTCTGTATACATTTCGGCCTTGTAGATCTGCTATTTTGAAAATATTTTTTTTAATTTGAAATAATTAGTACTTTCTACTTTTGGTACTTTAAGTACATTTTGATACCAATAACTTTGCACTTTTACGTTTACTTGTAATGGAGTATTGGTTTGATGTTAGGCTCATGGTTATTCCCATATTCTTATTAGAATAGCATTTCTAGTTCCTCCAGCCTGTATCTTTGTCAGGTAGCAGCATTCACACCACGAATACACCCGATATCAACAGGTTATTATAATAAATTGTGCTTTGATGCTTTTTTATTTTATGTCATCGTTTCGTCTTGTTTTTCCTCCTCCTTGTGTATTGCTTTCTGATTTCCTGTGGTGTTTGTTTGGCGCTAGTTGTTATTTCACCCCAGGGTAGACGTCCGTGTGCGTCCGTGTGCGTCCGTGTGTGTGTGTGTGTGTGTGTGTGTGTGTGTGTGTGTGTGTGTGTGTGTGTGTGTGTGTGTGTGTGTGTGTGTGTGTGTGTGTGTGTGTGTGTGTGCGTGTGTGTGTTTGTAATGAACTGAACCTTGCTTGTAATATTTATTGTTGCAAATGTCTGCGTGTGTGTCTTTCCGCTGGGAAAAGTCTTTTCCACCAGCAGTACCTCTGTGGATGACGTGTGCATGAGTAGATTTACGATTTAGCCATTTTGCAGACACTCTTTATCCAGAGTAGACTTACAGTAAGCAAGGGAAACACAAGGTAATACATCAGATGCAGAGAGACAGTGTAGTGCCTCAGTAAACTATAGGATCATAGAATACAGAGACAGTGTAGTGCCTCAGTAAACTATAGGATCATAGAATACAGAGAGACAGTGTAGTGCCTCAGTAAACTATAGGATCATAGGTAAACCAAGGACCCAGCATCAGTCTAAATCAGTGGTTCTCAAACCAGTGGTCCTTGAGGGGGTTCCAGGTGGTCCCCAGCTAAATGATGGAGAGTTGGTAACGAAATGGACCCTTATTAGATGTTTAACTCTTGAGGGCGTAAAATGAAACCAAATGGACCCTTACGATCTCATCAAATGGTGGTTCCGTGGCTCAAATACCGAATAAATAATGGACCTTGATATGGAAAGGTTTGAAAACCACTGGTCTAAACAATATAATATTAAAAAAATATTACTCTAAAAAAAAAAAATGAACCTAAAATCTGTCTAAATAACATGCTATCTACATTATTATTTAAACCTTTGCATAAGACTGTGTAGTCGTCAAGGCTAGATAAGCTACTTAGATAGATGCTTTATTTGTCAGTTTGACCGGATTCACTGGAATTGTCCGAAACGCTCTTACTGTTGAATCTACACCAGTGTTTCTCAACCTGTGGGCTGTGGACCACAAGTGGGACACGAGGGTATTGCAAGTGGGCCCTCCGAACAATTGGCAAAACGCTAAGATTTCAGTGATCTTCTTCAGGGGTCGCCACAGCCAATCATCTGCCTCCATCTCACCCTGTCCTCTGCCTCCTCTTCTCTCACTCCTAACTAACTTCATGTCCTCTTTCACTACATCCACAAATGTCCTCTTTGGTCTTCCTCTAGGCCAGGGGTCTTCAACAGGGGGTCCGGGACCCCTAGGGGGTCCTCAGAGCTACTACAGGGGGTCCGCCAAATCTTTGCGTCATTGGATGTTTTTTTTTTTTTTTACATTAACCACTTGAACCCTATAATTCCTTTTCTGAGGGGAACATTAGCCGACATTAGCAGATCTACAAGGCACGAGTGCCGCGCTATGAGCTTGGAGATCTGCTATTTATTTTTTTCGTGGAAAATGTGTGCAAATCTTTGAATATATTTTGTTTTTGTTCGCTCTGTGCTTCTGGGGGTCCCTGGAACAACATATTTTAAATAGCAGATCTACAAGCTCATAGCAACTCGGTGGTGGTTCTCAAAGTGGAGTACGGGGACCCCCAGGGTTCCAGGGGGTCCCCTGTAAAATGTTGACCTCCATCTCTATCTTTCTTCCCCCAACACTCCCTCCCTCCCTCTCTCGCTCTCTCTCTGTCTCTCTGTCTCTCTGTCTCTCTCTCTCTCTCTCTCTCTCTCTCTCTCTCTGTCTCT